>NC_136961.1:32897523-33025023 GCF_032717465.1 Coenobita brevimanus | reverse complement strand
TTGTAGTTCTCTGCATTTCTTTTTCTTTTTGCTAGTTGTAGCAGGATTTTCGTTTCTTTTGTATCCACTTTTCAAATGCACATTTGTCTATTTCCTCTTTGATCTGAAAGAACTCTCTTTCACTTATGGGCACCTTTCTTTTCTTTGAACACTTACACTCTTTGAAGGATTTACATTTTCAAAGGAGATACCAAATAGCTCCTTCTGCATATGAGTTTTATACTTTTCAAGCTGTTTGTTGCAGCAGTCCTTCACCTTGTTTTTCGCTAGGGTCTTGTACTTAGAATGGTTGTCCAATACCAGCTGTGCAGTTTTTGTTAGGTGAACACAAGGAACTGAAGCGTTTTCCCAATAGCACTGAAGTTCTGACTCAAGATCCTTCTCTATTTCCTTCACTGACCCTTTTGAATTTTCTGTTTCAGCAAAAAGTAAGTGTCTTTCTACATCCCACTTCATTGGAAGTTCCTTGTCACCAAATGTTCCTAAAGTGCCAAAAATATCCTGAGTTAAGGTAGACCGAGTAGTGCGAGCCATATTTGTAGTTCTCCAGGATTATTAACTATTAAGCATTAATACCTGAAAATGAAAAACAATAATATGAGAGCAAAGAATAGATGACTTAAAAAAAAAACACACACACGAAATACAAGGTCTGACCTATAAGACTCCTACGACGGCACTGATGCGCCAGATTCAGCTAATGGAGAGATATTGACGAGGCAGGCACCACCTCTATATGATCATAGATTACACCCAAATTTTGCATATATGATGCTTTCATTATGGATCAACTTTTCTTTGGTATTACAATTTAGAACTCACAAGTTGGATTTTTCGATCCTGTTTATTATATGTATGTATATATATATATATATATATATATATATATATATATATATATATATATATATATATATATATATATATATATATATATGAGTCTCTGTGGTACAATGGTAAAGTGTGCGTTTTCGTACACTGGGGACCGAGGGTTCGTGACCCGCCAGGGTAATAAACTTTGGAAGTGTTTTCCCGGCCATGTACTGCTTTGGCGGACACAAGGAGTGCTGTGGTTGAACCAGTGTCGCATACTGTAAAGTATGTTTGCACACAGTCGACTTGCGCAGGCCGATTACACTTGGTTAACAGACTACATGCACATCCAAAATCGCTACTGCACTACAATCACACAAGCACTGTGCACCCTACATGCAATCTCTACCAGACAGCATAAGCCACTTGAAACGGCTCATATATACATACAGTATATATATATATATATATATATATATATATATATATATATATATATATATATATATATATATATATGCACACGGAGCCTCTGTGGTATAGTGGTAGAGTGTGCGTTTCGCACGCTGGTGAGCGCAGGTTCGCCTCCCGGCAGAGTTGTAAAAAACTTTGGGAAACATTCACGAAGGCACTTGCTACTTTGACGGACACAAGGGGTGCTGTGGTTGAACCAGTGTCGCATACTAGTATGCTTGCACCCAGTCGGCTCAAGGCGGGCCGATTACACTTGGTTCACAGACTACACACACATCCAAAGCCACTACAACACTAGAGTCACACTAACAAGCACTTCTCACCCTACATACAGTGTCTAGCAGACAGCCTAAGCCACTGGGTATAGATACATAGGCTGTATCGTCCCTGCATCGGTGGGGATAGGCCGGTCCTGCAGTGGATCTCAACGGCTGATGATGATGATGATGATGATATATGCACACAGTCTTTATTTATATCTCAAATGGGTCTTATTCTGTTACCTCGTACAAAATTAATCACCGTTTCTATTTGCGATTGTGTTCCATTTGTACAAATGATGGTAGTGTGAAGACAACACAAAAGATAAACATCAGTGTGTCATTATGGTTTGGAATCAGATATACATTTCCATTACGGTACATTTTTAGTATATATTTTGTAAATGTACCCTTCCGTGGGGTGAAATTTTGAACTGCAGCCAATATAGGAGCAATGTTTAGAATGATAAGCTGATTTTTTTTTTTTTTTTTAGCTGGTGACGAGGTTGTACTGCGTGACTGTAGTGGTAGTGAGCGACGACCCAGCCTTCCTCGCTGCCTTCTTTGAGTCCTCCTTCAAGAGCCACCTTCTGCTGGTCCAGACAACGAAGTTGCTAGTCTTCACTCGCCTGCCTCTCCACCGCCTCCACACCCTCCACCATCTTCACAAGACCCAGTCACGTACAAATTCACTCATCTCCGTCATCAGTGACAACTCAACTGAGTTCCGGTAATTTGCATTAACCAAAAACATTATCTTCATAACACTTTAATGACTTCTGTCTGTCATTATCATAACTATTATGAATATTTTTATAAATTCTACTACTACTACTGTAGATAGTAGAAAGTAGTAAGAGAAGTACCTTGAAATGGTTTGGCCATGTGGAGAGAAGCGTTTGTGTGTGTGTGTGTGTGTGTGTGTGTGTGTGTGTGTGTGTGTGTGTGTGTGTGTGTGTGTGTGACGTGAACGGTGGTAAGTGGAGGGCGAATCAAGGATGAGACGGAGAGATAGGGTGGAGAGGTAAATGAAAGGGTGTGAGCGGCATAGAGAGCAACCTGATGGAGGACAGAGTGACATGTACAGTAGGCGATTCGTTCGTGGCAACCCCATCGGGATTAAGTTGTCTGGTTATAAATAAATCAACTTATCATCAACCTGATCATTATCATCATCATCATTCACTTTCCCACTTAAAAAATTGGGAGTGCACTGTACGATCCACAGACAGGAAAATAAAACACACCAACTGGGCAACAACTGCCCAGTGAAATGGGTCATACATCCACTGACCTATGATTCAAACCACTTAAATCATGCTCTGTATTAAAGAATATATACAAAATCCCTGATATTGTCCGATTCTCTAAATAAGAGGCCTCTGGTAGTTAAATGATTAATAAGACTATATTTTCTCAGGTATTATAATTGCATTGACTATCATGCCTTTTAGGACTTGCTGCGCCGACGATAATTAGAAAATTCTGAAAATGTACGAATGCTACAGTACTACCACAGCACTGGCTCATCTAAATGGGGGTGGGAGGGCTGAGATTTGAAACATCAGCTCTTTTTCATCTGTCCCATTATTATACCCACATGCCAGACGCAGCAAGGACGTGTGTGTGTGTGTGTGTGTGTGTGTGTGGTGTGTGTGTGTGTTCTTACC
Organism: Coenobita brevimanus; assembly: GCF_032717465.1. Classification (NCBI taxonomy): domain Eukaryota; kingdom Metazoa; phylum Arthropoda; class Malacostraca; order Decapoda; family Coenobitidae; genus Coenobita; species Coenobita brevimanus. The sequence goes on along the minus strand of NC_136961.1, from coordinate 33,021,806 downwards.
TTACTTAATTGTTCTTATCTAACTGTATCTTTACAGGAATGAGTCAAGCTCGTACTGTCCCGTGTCTTAAACCATATTTATCGTACACATCCTTAAAATTGTGAATTGTTTTAGCACACACTATTTCATTCGGTAGTGCATTCCACTGATCAATTGCTCTATTTGGGAAACTAAATTTCTTTACGTCTTTATCACCTCTCTTCTTATGCAGTTTTTTGCAGTGTCCTCTTGCTGATGCTTCCCCATAGGTTAAGTAATCATTTATGTCTATTTTCTCCTTCCCTGATATGCATTTATATAGCATAATCATTTCACCTCTTTTCCTTCTCTCCTGTAGTGTTGGTAGATTCAGTTTATTTAGTCTTTCTTCGTAGTTTAGATCCCTTAAGCTTGGTACCCATCTTGTAGCGGCCCTTTGAACTTTTTCAATCTTGTCTATGTGTTTTTTGAGATGAGGACTCCAGACTACTGATGCATACTCCAGGGTTGGTCTCATGAATGATGTTATCTTTCTTAGCATGTCTTCATTTATGTATGTGAATGCTATTCTCATATTTGCAAGCAGTGTATACATGTTCCGTACCTTCTCACTGTTGTGGTCTGCCGGAGATAGTCTGTTATTCATAATCACACCCAAGTCCTTCTCTCTTACTGATGTATGTAGGGTTTTATCTGCTAACGTATAATCCCAATCAGGTCTTTTTCCACTTTTACCAAACTTGATTACATGACACTTGTCCACATTGAATTCCATTTGACATGTATTACTCCATTCATGAAGTTTATTTAATTCTTCTTATAGCTCTTTACAAGAGTCTGTGTTAGTAATTCTCCTTTGTGTTTTTGCATCATCTGCAAATATATTTAAATACCTTTCATTTCCCGCGTTATTGTCTATATCATATATATACACTAAAAACATGATTGGTGCCAGCAATGAGCCCTGTGGTACTCCACTAGTCACTTCTTTCCATGATGAGTAATTTCCCCTTAGTACTGTTCTCATTTCTCTTGTTATGAGAAAATCTTGCATCCAACAATACGGTTTGCCTCGAATTCCTCCTTGATGGTACAGTTTCCATGAAAGTCTTTGGTGTGGTACTGTGTCAAATGCTTTCTTGAAATCTAAATAGATACCGTCCACCCATCCTTCTCTTTCCTGTAATGTGTCTGGTACTCTGTCATAGTAACTCAACAGATTAGTAACACATGATATTCCTTTTCTGAAACCAAACTGTCTTTCTATTTTCATATTGTGTTCTTCTAGATGATTTACCCAAGCTTTTCTTATAAGCTTTTCTAATACCTTGCATACAACACTGGTTAATGATACTGGTCAGTAGTTGAGTGGATTTTGCCTATTCCCTTTCTTGAATAAGGAAACAATGTTTGGTTTCTTCCAAATATCAGGTAGTTTACCTTGACTCAAGAATTTCTTGAAAATTAAAAATAATGGTTTACTTAACTCCTTTGCACATTCACGTAGTACCCAACATGAAATTTCATCAGGACCATTTGCTTTTCCTCTGTCTAATTTACTTAACTCCTCCTGTATTACTTTTTCTGATGTTTGTATATCTGGTAGTATGTGTGGGCATGCCTGTTCCACATAATCCCTCTCAAAATTTTCTTCTTCTGTAAAAACTGATTGGAATTTCATGTTTAGTGCTTCACAAATATCCTTCTCTTGTGTATAGATGATTCCTTCTGATGTAGCAGTAAAATAGCTTCGGTTGATCACTACTTTTATTTATTATATCCTCCTCAAACTGTTTTTGGGCTTCCCTCCTTATTCTTGTATAATCGTTTCTTGCCTGTTTGTAATTATTATATGCCCTATCACTATTGTGTCTTCTGTATCTATTCCACAACAAATCTCTTTTTTCTTTTGATATTTTACAATCTGTATTGAACCATTTCTTTATTTTCTTTTCTGCTTCTTTGTGCTTTGGGATGTACTTCTGGACTCCTATTTCATAAAGTTCACAAAATTTTTTTTTATATAGCATTTAAATCTTGTCCTCTAAGCTCCTTTCCCCAATCAATTTCTAAGAAGTACTTCTTTAGGTCCTGATAATTTCCCTTTTTATAGTTTAGGCTCTTTTTGTAACTTTCATTGCTGTTAACTATGTCATATGCTAGCCTGAAGTTGCAATTTAGTACTGCATGGTCGCTTTTGCCGACTGGAGGGTGGTATATTAAATTGTCAATATCGTTTTTTTGCCTAGTAAATATGAGATCTAGCATTGAAGATACATCGAGTCCTCTTTTTCTGGTGCTTTCCTCTACATGTTTCGTTAGGAAAAACTCTTGCATGAGATCCAGGAGCTTTTGGTCCCAACAGCTTTCTTGGCTTATTATATCTAGAGTATTCTAATATATATTTGTATTAAAATCTCCAGTTAGTATAATTCTTTCCGATTTCTCTTCCATTTTATGTAGTAATGATCTTAAACTCTGAACTGTATTCTCTGCCAGGTCCTCATACTCGTCTCTTTCCCATGTGTTTGACTTGGGTGGCATGAACAAATTGGCTACAATTACTTTACCTTCAGTTGTATTGATCTCTACTGCAATCAGTTCTACTTGTGAGGGTATACCTAGTTCTACAGTATTTCTTTGACTTTTAGATTTTTCTTAGTTAATATCATAATTCCTCCTCCTTTTTTTAAGTTCCTATCTCATCTCCATATATTATATTCCTCTAAGTTTAGGATGTCATTTGATAGTCTTGGTGTTAATTTTGTTTCAGTTAGGCATATTATATGTGGTTCATTTTCTTTGACATAATCATTCATCTCTAATAATTTAGATACCATTTCATCCACATTTGAGTACATCAGCTTAATCATCTTTTTTATATACTTGTCATGACTTGGTTCTACTACCTTCCTTCTTTTTATTCCCTCCTGTTTATGTACCACTTTCGTACCTGCGATCCTATTACTTTGTAAAAAAAAATGTATTCTTCTCCTCTGATCTTCCCTCATTTTTTGTTTTTGCTTCCTCCCTCTTCTCTTTCAGTAATTCCAGTTCCTCTTGTGTTAGGTACCTTTTTATCCATACATTTTTGAACTCCTCTTTTTCCATAAGATACTTTGCATTTTTTAGTATCCCCACGGTGTTTACACTCTGGAATGTTACCATTAGGGGTCTTGACTTGCTTTTCTTTTATTTCCATAACCTTTTGTGTTCCTCTATGTCTTTAGTACAGATTTCCTCTGATACTTCTTTCAATATACTCTTTACATTTGCCATCTCCTTTTTGTCTCTTGAGATCTTGTTTTTTACTTCTTCCTCTTCTGTACCAGTGATTACTATAGGATTGTTAATATCCACTGAATCTCTGACTAACTTAGGGTTGTTTTGGATTATTCTTTTCACTTTCTTTTTAATGATTTTTTCTTCTACCCTTGTTTCCAAGTCTTTCTTTACTTTCACCATTTCAGCATAAGTGGTTTCCACATCATTTTTGTAGCTTTGCACAGCTTCATTCACCTGTGTTATCTTCTCCTCAGTATCACTGCTCTCGTCTATCATACTGCTTACTTGCCTAATTGTCTCTGTATCATTTTTGAACTCTTCCATAATACTCTCGTGGTTGACTACTGTACTTGCCATTTCACTAATTTTTCTCCTAAGTGAACCCAGTTCTATTGGCAGCTCACCTATGGTTATGTCTTTCTTGTTGACTTCCTTTCCTAATTTTTCTATTTCTTCCTTTTCCAAGTGCATCTGTTTCTTAATTTCATCAATCTCATTTTGAAAAGCCGTGTACTCGTTCAGCAAGTTTATTGTGAGTCTCCATTTCAACCAGTTCTTGGTAGAAATCATCGTCCTGCTTTCTACCTTTATCCCTTTTCTTTTCCAAATTTGCTTACTAAAGTATGTGGTCAAGTTGCAGTAGTAAAAGCACATATGGTACTTACATTCCCTGGGGCAGTTGTAGACAAAACAAACGATCAGCTGATTGTGTGCATTCTTACTCTATTTTGATTTCTTTTCTGTTTGAACAAGTCTTGCTTTAAAACTTATTATTTTTTTTTTTTTTCATTAGAACACCATTTAGTCTAACCTGGTACAAAGCTTGACTCATATGAAGATACTAATTTAGGTAATGCCACTGGCCAAGTTGGCCATTTATGGAGCGATGGCGGCGAGCGTCTGGTCTCCTCGGTGCCTTGTGTGTGTGTGTGTGTGTGTGTGTATTTATTAGTCCGTCTTTCTGTGAAGAATATAATTCAGACAATTTCGACAGTATGGACCAGACTAGTAGTAAAGTTGAGAGTCACACAAGCAACTAACTTTATTTAATTATTTATTTTTTGAACAAAAAGACAAAGGTCATGACAAAGTCAGCTGTAAGGTGCTTTGACCCAATATGCACCAAACTAGGTGGCTGAACTGAGGTTAAGGCAAAATAATGGTCGGGATGGACACCAGGAGGCGCTTAGTCACCCAGTATCCTGGGATACAAGGCTGTGCATCATCCACATTACCTCATTTATCTTCCTTACGTGTTGCCCTTTGCACTCATTAAACCTCTCATCCCATAGTGAGTGAATGGACACCTGAGTCGGGTGTGTCAGGTGCCCACACCTTGATCTGAACCATGACGGTATCGGGCTGGCAGCTACACAGTCAGCGATGCTAATCACTCATTCACCGCGATGACTTTACACCAGCTCAGGTTAGGCAAGGATTATCTGTCAACATTGAAAGATAAGTTTACATTTCAGGTTTAGCAAGATTTTGTGTGTGTGTGTGTGTGTGTGTGTGTGTGTGTGTGTGTGTGTGTGTGTGTGTGTGTGTGTGTGTGTGTGAATGATCATAGCCAATGTCACAGGGCAAGATCAAATGTTCAGCTCAATAACTGATTGCTTATTCTATTTCGGCCAATTTTGGTGGCAGTTTTGAGGGCCAGTCTTGGATGAAAACATTCGATTTTAAAGGTAAAGATCAAATGGGTAAAGCCAGCTCAGGTTTGATCGGAATTGAATCAAATCCAGTGGAATGACTGTGGTCAGATAAGGATGAACTATTTTAAACATTAAAACAATTGAAGGTCACGGCCACAGGACAAATTCAAATGTTTGGCCCTTTGATGAATACTGGAGTATGGCATGGGTGTTGCACTCTGTGAATGCTTCTTCTTCATCTTTTTCTTCTTCTTCTTTGCAACAAGTGGTGGTCTAGTGGGTTAAGGTGATCTAACTGGATGTAGCATATAAGGGTCTATAACACAGGGACGGCTGGGGATCATTATTCATATACTGTCATGAGGGGAGGAAGCAGCTGGTAACCTTTACCTTACAAGGATGTAGTCACTGGAACGCCAAGCTCTGGGCCATTGCACTCTTAACGTGGCGGGGAGGCATGTATGACACTACAAAAAAACAAGAAGCAGCACTCAGGTAGTGCAAAACCCATGATCAACAATTGCTCAACAACCCGAACACTTCCTATGGTCTATGACCTTAACACCAACTGTTCTCAAAACCGAGTCTATTCATCCTTGTCTGACAATCAATTTTTGTACCTGCTTGTCATGAGAGGCGACTGCAAGAGACACTTTTATCTATATTCTTTTTGCTGTCCCTCTTTCTTTTTTACTTTGTCCAAACCCTCTTCATTTTTCCTCTTACTTAATTTCCTCTCTCCATTGTCTGGTTCCTGCGAGCCACTGGCATTGGCTTCAGGGTAAAATATTTTTCTGCCCAAGAAATGTTGATGAACTCCGGTTATGAAACAATGGCCCTCAGTTCCATCCAGCCCTAAGTGGGCAGGGGGTGCTAAGAATCCCACGGTGTAGGAATAAGTTTATGCATCCAAAAAGAACCTCAAGAGGAAATTGGAATATTCGAACTCTCAACCAGGCTGGTATAATGAAAGAACTTAACTCAGTGTTCAAGGAATACAATATAGATATTTGTGCTCTTACAGAAACGAGGTTGCTTGGAGTTGATACAATGAATTTGGAAGATGGTATACTTTGTTGGTTTCTGGTAGGAGTGATGGAGATCATTACCAAGGAGTCGGCTTACCGTTGAGTAGAGATGCTTGCAAGGCACTATGTGAGAGTGAGCCAGTTAACGAGCGCTTGCTTTATGCTCGTCTAAAATCTGACAATGGTAATATCAGTATGGTGGTAGGGTACACTTCGACAAATGAGGCTGCTGATGAAATGAAGGATGACTTTTATGAGAAGCTGCAGGATGTAGTGAATAGAGTGGAAAGACATGATGTGTTAGTTTGCACTGGTGATTTTAATGCAATTGTTGGTAGTAGTAGAGATGGCTTTGAACACTGTATGGGTAAGGAGGGTGTTAGTATAAGAAACGAAAATGGGGTGCGATTTGGACGCTTTTGTTTGGCAAATGACCTCACGATTGGTGGAACTATCTTTGAGCATAGAAAAATACATAAAACTACTTGGATTTCACCATGTGGTAAATACTCTAACCAGATTGACCACATTGCAATTGGCAGAAGGCATAGGAGTTATTTGTAAGATGTTTGCGCAAGGAGGGGGGCAGATATAGGTAGTGATCAACTTGTGTCAAAGATTAAAATTAAACTAAAGAGAAACGTTAATGGTAATTGTACAGGAGGTAATAATTGTGATTTTGATGAGCTGAGAAATGAGGAGAACAAGAAGGAAAAGTTTCGGTGGGAATGTAGGAACAGGTTTCTAGTCCTGCAGACTTTGATGGAATCTGAAGACAATGATATGAATCAAATGTGGAGAGAAGTAAAAGAGGTTTTGCATGAGAGTGCTAAGGTTACTATTAAGAAGAAGGGAAAAGCGAGAACGAAAAAGTGGATGTCAGATGAAACATGGAATGCAATTCAGAAAAGGAAAGAGGCAAAGTTAAGAAGTGAAGAATAGCCTGTTGATGGCCAGGTAGCTGAAGTACTTAGAGCAAAGCAATGGAGTTTACATTCTGAAGTAAAAAGACTCATCAGACATGATAAGAGGAGGCTATATTATTAAAAGGCAACAGAAACAGGAATTAAGTAAAAATGACGGTCAGAGCACAAGAGCAGCGTATCAGGCCATTAAGGTGTTACCTGGGGCTGAAAAAAGAAGGAAGGAAATACCTGTACGAGATAGAAATGGTAACTTGATGACTAAAGATTTGGATATAAAAGAAAGGTGGAAAGAGCATTTTGAATCTTTCTAAATAGACCAATCCCATCTGAAGGGGGCATTTTGCCAGCCGAGAGATTTGCAGATAGGAACAGGGGATATAACCTTGGAAGAGGTAGCAAAATCAATAAAGGAATTAAAGAATTTTAAGGCCCCAGGAGAGGATGGAATATTTCATGAAATTCTTAAGGTGGAAAATGATGAGTTGATGAATGTGCTTTTGAAACTTTAATGTGGCTTGGGTTATTGGTGGAATTCCAGAAGAGTGGAAAAATGGAATGATTATAAAAATACCAAAAAAGGGAAATTTAAGTGTGTGTGGAAATCGGAGGGTGATAACTTTGACACCTGTAGTTTCAAAAGTCTTTTCCAAAATCTTGTTGATCAGAATAGAGCCAGTAATTGATAAAATTTTAAGAGAAGAACAAGCGGGATTTAGAAAGGGTCGAGGTTGTGATGATCAGATTTTTATTGTAATGCATCTAATGCAAGAAGTTAATGTGATGAAAATGCCACTTAGAATGTGTTTTGTGAATTTTGAAAAGGCGATTGATAGTGTTTCACGTGGAGCTATGTTGAAAATTATGAGATTCTATGGTATACCAGAAAATTTTGTAACTGTTATTAGAAGCTCGCATGAAGGTACTTTTTGTAAGGTAATGGTGGGTGGTTCTTTTGAGTGAACCATTTGAAGTTACAGTACGTCAGGAGTGATTCAAGGGGGAGTTCTTTCGCCTTTGTTGTTTGTTTTGGTTATGGATTATGTTGTGAGAAAGGTTGTAAGGAGAAGAGATCCATGAATTAACTGGAAAGAAAATAAGAGGCTGATGGATTTGGACTATGCTGATGATATTGTACTGAACTGCAGAAGTATTTACGAGATGCAGAGGGTGCTTGATTATCTGTTGGAGAAAGGGGAAAAGGTGGGATTGGTAATAAACTGTGAAAATACTGTAATGATTAATATGAACGTGGAGAACCAAATCGATCGCGTAACTGGGAATAATGTGGTGAAGAATTTAGAAAATTTTAAATATCTGGGAACGATTGTATCAACTAATGGATCATTAAACAATGAAATTGAGGAGAGGATTAGACAGGCTTGGCGAGCTGCTGGAATGTTGAAATCTGTTTGGAATAATAATATGCTTTCGGTACATACTACGGTAAAAATTTACAAGTCCATGGTTAGACCAATTTTAATTTATGAGCATGAGTCATGGTACAATACAATTACAACATATCAGAAAGCATTAAGATCTGATAATAAAGTACTGAGAAGGATTCTTGGGGTAAAGTGGGAAGGCAGAGTTACAGATGAAAGAGCAAGGGATATTACAAGAGTGGAACCAGTTGAATATGTGACTCTGTCTCGCTGGAAATGGCTGGAGCACATATATAGAAAAGAATGCAGTTTAATAAAGGATGTGCCAGAGTGGACTGCTAGAGCAAGAAAAGGCAGAGGTAAGCCGAGGGAAACCTGGCTGAGGAGAATGAAAAGTGAAGCAGGAGAGGAGTGTTGGTGGGACATGAAGGAAATGGCAAGAGACAAGTATTGATGGAGACAGTTCATCGAGGCCTTATGCATCCCCTGGGGTGCCACAGGAAATGATTGATTGATTGATTGATTGATTTAGAGGAAACATATTCAAAACTGACGAGTGTACCCTGTGTCCTCAATCTTTGATCTGTTACTCTCAAAATGTCATCCTAGACTAACCCTCAACCCTTGCTAATAGTATGACCCAAATCGAATCAGAACTGTTAAAGTTACTCAGAAAAAAATTGATTATGATATACATCCTTGATCTTTAACTGATTATTTTCAAAATAAAGTAGCTTCATCGATGCATTACCCTTAAATCATCCATAAAATTTGGTCTGAATTACTTAAAAACTGCTTAAATGGACCTTCTCCTTTAATCTACTGTTCTCAAAAAACAACTGGTCAACCACTGAAAAAACTGGGGAGATTCTTAAATTTTCCACCAAGTTAGGTAGAGGTGGGATCGAAACCGAGTTATTTTGTTAACACACACACACACACACACACACACACACACACACACACACACACACACACACACACACACACAGCTGAATATTCGATCTCGCATGAACCTGTACGTTATATATATATATATATATATATATATATATATATATATATATATATATATATATATATATATATATATATATATATATATATATATATATATATATATATATATATATATATATATATATATATATATGGAGTCTCTGTGGTAAAGTGTGCGACTGGAGAGCGAGGGTTCGCGCCCAACCAGGGTGAAAAAAAAAAAAAAAAAAACTTTGGGAGCGTTCTCCTGGCCACGTACTGCTTGGCGGACATCAGGGATGCTGTGGTTGAACCCTGTATATATACCTTCTGGCGTATTTCTTATACACTTTATAAACCCACTGATCTCTCTCTCTCTCGCTCTTTGTATATATAACTATATTTATATATATTTATATATATATATATATATATATATATATATATATATTGCCAGACGCCTCAATCCCATTCGGGGTGACCACAAACAAATCGCCTCCACGTCGCCCTGTCCCCGCCATTTCACTGCCCCGCTTCCAACTCAAACCCCCCTCTCTCATATACCTCTCCATCCCATCCCTCCATCTCATCCTCGGCCTCCCCCTCCCTCTTCCCCCCTCCACCTCACTCACAAACACTCTTCGTCAGTCTTACACCCTCCATCCTCTCCACATGGCCAAACCACCTCAGTTTATTCCTCCTAACGTTTCCTATCACATCCACATCCACACCACAACGCTCCTTTATATTCTCATTTGTCAGCCTGTCTCTCCATGTGACTCCACAGGCTCCTCTTGAATAACTCATTTCCACTGCTCTCACTCTTGACTCGTGTCCCTCCAACAACGTCCAAGCTTCACTACCATACGTTAGAGTTGGTATCACAATATTGTCATGTAGTAACTTTTTTACTTCCATGCTCACTTCCCTGCTTCTTATCACTGCTTTCAAGGAACCAGCAACCTTTCTTCGCTACTGTACCCTTTCAAGCACTTCCCCCTCCAAACCTCCATCCTTACTCATTACACTACCCAAGTACTTAAACGTACTCACATTTTCCAATTCCTCACCATCCAACCTCGCTGTACATTCACTGACTTCACCTCTCTCAAAGACCATCACTTTACTCTTCCTTACATTCATCTTTAGATTCCGTTTCTTACACACTCTCCCAAACTCATCCACCAAGCCTTGCAGCTCTCCTTCGTCTTCATTCAACAATACAGTATCATCTGCAAACAACAGTACAGTAAGTTTCCAAAAACTACCCTCTCTCACCAGGGCCACTCCAACATCCACTACCATACATTGTACCTCTTTTATTACCTCATCCATGTACAGATTGAACAACCATGGAGACATGACACATCCCTGTTTCAACCCAACCTTCAAAGAGAAAAATTCACTCAGTTCACCATCCACACGCACTGCAGTCTTAGCACCATCATACATACTCTTCACAGCATTCAACAACTTCCCATCTACTCCATATATTCTTAATACTTTCCACAATCCTTGTCTATCCACACTGTCATATGCTTTCTCCAAATCTATGAAAGCCGCATACAACTTCTTTCCCTTCTCTAGAAACTTTTCCACTAAAGATCTAAGAATGAATATATGATCTACACAACCTCTTCCCTTCCTAAAGCCTCCCTGTTCTTCTCCAACTAATTCCTCTGCTCTTTCTCTAACTCTGTCAATAAGTATCCTACCATACACTTTTCCTATTATACTAAGAAGACAGATGCCCCTATGATTACCACACACTTCTTTTTCCCCTTTTCCTTTGTACAAGGGAATAATTATACCTGGCTTCCAATCCTCCGGGACTCTACCTTCCTCCCAGGCCAATCTGCACATTTTCCACATCCATTCTACTACTATCTCTCCCCCATACTTCAGCATTTCACCACACACTCCATCAATTTCTTGGGCTTTCCCCAATTTATCTTTCTTCATTGCTTCCACAACTTCTATCTTATTGATTTCTTCCTGTCTTCTCACCTCCCTCCTCCTCCTCCCAGCCATTCCCCAGCCAATTATACTGGCATTACTTCCATCCTCTATGTTCAACAATTCCTTAAAGTGTTCTCTCCATATGCTCACTTTTCCTCTCTTCTCCACTAGTAATATACCATTTTTATCTTTCACTCCTCTGCTAACTTCATATTATATATTACTGAGGTCAGTGGGTTTATAAAGGATAAAATAAATTGGGCCAGAATTATTGTAGAAACACACTTTAATGGCTTCTGTAACTGCTTTTGTTGTACCTTCATGTACACTGCGTACTGTGGACAGTGCCAGGGTGTATTCAATGGTGCCGTTCAGTGAACCAGAGTCTCAGCCGCTTGGAGTAGCCACATGGACTGTTGGTCGGGGCTTGGTGCTCGGATACCTGAACCAACTCTTCCCTCACAAGTTTGCAAAGTAAGTGGAGAGATTCTGAAATTTTTTTAGTTACCAGGTATACTCTTTCGTAGTCAGGACAAGTATACCCTCTGAGGCCACTCAGCACTTTTTCAAAAAAGTGCTGCTTCCGAACAGCGTTTTGTTTTGGAGTGTTTTGTGGCTGACAGGACAGCAAATCACTTGTCCAAACGAAAGCCGTATCTGAACAGTTACCACCTCCACCCCCACCACCTCCATCATCATCAGAGCTACTGCCACCACCATCATTTTCATAGCTACCACCACCACCACCACCATCACAGCTACCACTACCACCACCTCCATCTTGATCACAGGTACCGCCAACACCCGTACCACCACCACCTTGATCATGGTACCGCCAACACCCGTATCACCACCACCTCAGCTACCACAGTTTTCTGATGAATAGAACTGTCTCTTCACACCATCAATGAAGTAACAGACATCAGACTGTAGATATGCAACCTCACCTCTCTCTCTCTCCCTCTCTCTCTCTCTCTCTCTCTCTCTCTCTCTCTCTCTCTCTACAGATGCGTGAAACTCCACAGAAATGCCCCGCCGTATTTTTCGATGTATGCAGTCCTGTATGTAACGCCAATGAGGACAGTTATTAGAGGCCAAAGCATCCTTTCCGAAATTTGCACTAGACATAGAACTGAAACTGGTTCATCTGGGATCCAGTTCTACTGCCAATGTTCAGCAAAGCCATTTTTCCAATTTTGTTTCCACCAGAATATATATATATATATTATCGGCACCCTTTCAGTGTTACACATTGTGATACACTGACTATGATGTACGGGAAACGACACGGTTATGTCGCTTTGTATCCTTCATTTGTGTTATATATTACAGATATATAGCTGGATTCGTCACAGTAACATTGTACTACATGTCAACTCAACCATTTTTGTGAATAAAACAGGCATGCCAGCACTACCGACTGAAACATTTCACATCATATCCAACCCCAGGGTGCCGATGCTTTCTTTATCGAGGGTACATAATGCTGTCCTACTACAGAAGACGGCGGCAGCTATACTCACTAATATTGCATGTTTCTCAGTCATCGGTGCCAACGTGTGTGATGATGCAGACCAATTCTGGATCTGCAAACTTTGCAACACGGTTGTCATGCCAAGTCCAGGTTCATTGGGAGAGCTCTGTTTTGGTTGTGCCTACATTGTCTACACTCTTCTCTGGCCAGGTTCTGAGCTTCTTTGAGATGATCAATTCCGTCGCTGCAGAGGCTCACCATTGTTTTCTGTCAGAGGCATTAGTTTCAAGATCTACTGTTATGATGTTGGCTTTCTTCAGTGTTGTCCTTATATGATCTTTACAACTCATCCTCTGACCCCCTGTGTTGCAACGTGGTGCAGGGAGTTGGCCATACAGAACCAAGCGGGGAAGGCAGTGCTCAGGCATCCAGAACATGTGTCCAGGGCGTCTAAGCTTTTTTTTTTTCTTTTTTTCTTTTTTTAGCCAGCATGGTTTTTATGCTGGTTGAGTTTGTCAAGTGGATAATTTGTGATTGAGGGAATTTATTCTCCCATGTGCGTCCTGGGATGCGATGTAAGAATCACGTTTAAAAAGATTCAAGCTGTATGGTGGCCAAAAAATAAACTTTAGAGTTTTGCTGATCCACAAGGCTGCCCTTGTTCCTACTAGCAAAACATTTCTGGTAAAAACTTCATCAGATCTGAACAATATTTTGAGGATGTAGAAAATGAAGGCTTTGGGGATACCCGGCAGAAAGAGAACAAAATTCGTATACTTTAAGCACTGTTACAAATGTGTTAGTGTTTTATTAACAACTTTTAACACTACATAAAATAAAAATGTATAAATGTGAGTTCATTACTTACAAATTATTAACAACTATAGTCGCTGTATAAAACAAAATTGTATAATGATCTTGAGTTTATCCACTATACTGGTAAGTGATTCGGAGGAGAGATTAAGACAGTTGGTAAAGTATGGAAGGGTGTGCGAAAGGAGGAAATTGAGGGTATATAATAATAAGAGTAAAGTGATGAAGTGTACGAGATTGGTAGACGGTACGAGGATGGATATAGTTTTGAATGGTGAGTTGCTTGAGGAGGTTGAGTTTTTTAAGTATTTTGGGTCACATGTTGCTGCAGATGGAAGAATAGATGGAGAAGTGAAGTTTAGAATGAATGAAGTAGAATACGTGCTGGGAGGAATGAAAAAAGTGTTTAGATGACGTTCGCTTAGAATAGATGTAAAGAGAAGACAGTATGGGAGTGTAGTGGTATCGACTGCGTTATACTTGGCTGAAACATGGAACATGAGTGTAGCAGAGAGTAAAAGTTTAAATGTTATGGAGCTGAGGTGTCTGAGGAGCATGAGTGGAGTGAGGTGCATGGATTGAGTGAGAAATGATGAAGTGCGAAAGAGAACTGGAGTTATGCGGGAGATGGCTGATCAAGCTGAACAGAGATTGTTGCAATGGTTTGGGCATATGGAGACAATAGATGAAGAGCGATTGAAGAAAAAGGTAACTGGATCGGATATGAGAGGTGTATGGCTGAGAGGAAGACCACAAATAGGATGAATGGACAGTGTGAACAGAGCATTAGATGCAAAAGGGATGTCTGTTGAGCAAGGAAGAGTGGCTGTGCATGATAGGAATGACTGGAGAGAAATGGTGAATGAAGTACTTAATTGTTGCATGAATAAATATATTGAAAAATGGGTGCCTTTGCCTATGAATTTTGGTTGTTTGTAATAAAAACTGCTTCCGGTCTTCATTTTTTGTCCCTGCCCTTGGGTGGGAAAGGAGGTCCGGATGATGATGATGATGATGATGATGAGGTACTGTTGTACACTCAGTGAGACCAATGCCTCTTTCTGTGCGGTCATTCACCACTTATACTCAGATTTTCTTCTGTATGGCAAGATAAGTGTCACCAACTCGCCAGGTAGCACGGTCTTTTTTCTAGAAACTCTAACTTCACCGTCTACAGTTACCAGGTTAAAGAGTTTCATTTACCTGCTTGTAATGTATGCTGCTAATGGATGACTAGTATCTTATATCACAGAGACAAACAGTCCAACTTTCAGTAAGTCTCTTAATTCACAAGCATTGAGCTTAAAGTGATCACTAAAGAGCAGTATGTTCAAAGTATATATTTTTTTCATCATCCAGTGGGCATGGTGTTTGGCTCCAGGAGTACGACGTCTGTATTCATTATCAGGTATACTGCTTACAAATATGAGACAGTTCCATAATTTCCATGGAGTTTTCACGTGGATGTTCTTCATTTATTGCATGTGAATAGCATATTATCATTTCCCGACACAGAGATTCTTGATTGGAAAACATCACATTTCCTGGCTGAAAAGTTTCTTGATTGATCTTGTTCCATCGTTTCTGAAAATGTTTAGATGATTCATTTCTTGGCCAGATGACGGTCCAAGGGTTTTCCAGTTACAACATTTAATAAACTTACTTCAGATATGTGGTGACGATAGGCTAAGCAAATAAGTTCCATTCCAAGAGAAGTCTGTATTAATGTACAAGCACTTGACCGTAAACCTGTATTTGAAGCTGTAGGCTAATATCAAATAGCAAGTCTTTGTCTCGTAAAGTTCCTTTCCAAGAGATGCCTGTATTAGTGTACAAGGACCTGACCGTAAACCTGTATTTGAAGCTGCAGTATCAAATACTAAGCCTTTGGCTTTTGACTTAAGATGCCAATCTTCTAATAGCTCAATGTAGGCTTTGGCGTGTTCCTCACCAGTACTGCTGTTTACCTTTGGTATATAAAGTAGTTTTTCTGTTTCAAATCCTGCTGCCAATATGGCCACTCTGTCCACTTGTTTAGATTTGATACCTGCAAAATCCCAGTGCAGCAAACGGGATATAAACGAATCTGTGGATGATCTCTCTTTTGAATCTCTTAATTCCCGATTTTTAATCCGAGCACGACGTATACCACTTCCTGATAATGACAGATCAGTAACATCATGACCCAGAGCACTTGCTCCAGCACTGGTGACAAACATTGCCTAGACCAGAGAGATTAATCCTGCTTAATGCTGATGTAACATGTGGTGTCGCAAATATATTATGACTTTCCAGATTTCTTGGGTTCTGTTGGTCCATCTGGTACAGAAAGATCATGTGATTCTGAATCTTCACTCCTGTCACTGCTATTACTTAGATTTTCTGTATCTTTCCTTTCTGTCGAAGTAAATTCCTTCTCTTTTCTTTTCTTTTTTCTTGCTCAGATCTAATTTGCCTTCATTTTTCATTTTGTGGCAAGATTTTGTCAACAGAACTCACGCTGCACCTAGATGTGTCTTCACACTGCATCTCATTCTTTGAAGAGTATCTTTGCTCGATGTGTGAGAAAGACTGTGAAGTTCATCAGGAAACATTAATTTGTTCCTTTAACCTCCGATATTCAGATTTTCTTAGACGAGCTTTTTTGGGCAGACAATATTCATCATAAATTTTTAATAGCTTTTGCTCAGTGAGTCATTCCATTGTACTAGTATTCTGTCCCTTTGTCAGTATGTTATGGTAGTCCTGACAGCTAATTTGGCACTTTTCTTAAAGTGTTGTTTTCTACGTAATGATAAAATAGTAAAGTCATGAAAATTTTATGGGAAGTCCGTTGTATGTGATATCTCTTTCTGGTTTTCCACCCAGCTCAATCCTGCATCGTCTTTAACCATAGTTGGGGTTTCATTCACTCGAGATTTTTCTTGGAAAGATCATATTACATCTCCTGTAAAATCTGCTTCCAAGACATTAGGTGTGCTAAGCCGACTCCGTACCTGCTTTACCCCTGCACAGTTGTTGACTTTATACATTGATTTTGTTCGCCCCTGTTTAGAGTACAACTCTCATGCATGGGGAGGCTTTACACATACAGTTCTTCCCAACAAGGTGTAGTCAAAGGCTTTTCATCTCCTCTTACCGGCTCATTTCAACCTCTGTCTCACCGCGTCATTAATGCATCTTTATTTCTTTTTTGTTGCTACTTTAATGGTTACTGGTCCTCTGTACTATATGCTTGCACTCTCTACCACTATGACGGACACATAGCACCCATCTAGCAACAGACTTTCATCCTTTTTCTGTCCAACTCTCTGATGCAGGAGTTAATCGTTACTCCCAGTCCTTCATTTATGCAACAGGCCAACTCTGAAACTGTCTCCCTCTGCCTGTATTTTCTATTTCCTATAATTACTAGTCTTTCAAACACATTGTGTTCAGGCATCTCAAAATGAACGGATCTTGAATCTGGCTCTCTGTTGTATTGTTCTTGTTTTTTCTTGGAAGGAACGGTTTGTGGGGCCATGGCCTTTGGTTCCTTCTTCCTTGCATAAAAAAAAAGGTACACTGATAGGAAACTTCGAGTTTCTGGCATCTTAATCACATGCTCAGCTGCAATGGACAACAACAATATTAAAAAAAAAACTTGCTCAGAAAGACAAAAGTTTGTGACTGAAGCTTTAAATTTGTGAAAACTCTAAAACTGTACTCAATGGTACATATGTTACAGATCTGAAACAATCCTGATGATTATTCTTGGCTGTCCTACCCTTTAAGGTATGAAAGCGTGAAGCATTGACCATAGAAGCAGTTTAAATGTTGGAAAGCTGGATAGTGGGCAACTTAATTATGCATGTGCAGAGGTTTATTTTAAAACCAATAACACAAATCTAGTAATGAAAGAATAAAGTCTAATAATACTTCAGTAGGCTACCCAAATAACCGCAGTTGGAATTTCATACAAGTGACACAAAATCTTACTTTTTTTGCATCCTCTAATATTTTTTTTTTTTTTTTTATGTGACCGACTCTGGGCATAGGCTTCACAGCCTGCTTTCAAGGCCCAGTAGTCCTCCTACGTACCGCACACCTCTACATGTCACCACTTCGGCGCTAACACCCACCGTCCATATTGAATACATGCTAGGGCTGTCTCATACAGGACTGGTGTATTGGTATTAGCGGGGGTATTTTTACAACATGTTGGCGGGCCTTCTGGTAGATCAGTAAAGTCTGATTTTATGAAATTCAAATCCTTAAACTGTTCCCTGCCTCAGCGGGATTTGAACCCGGGTCCGTCAGGACTGCAGGCCAACTCTCTACCGATTGAGCCACCGCCTCCCCCTAATATGTTAAAATGAGCTAAAATTTTCCCTGCGATGTCTGTTTGCCAAATGGGGCAGGGGCAACCTTGCAGAGCAGTATATTTTAGACCTTTTTTTTTTACCCATGGATTGTTGACCACCCTACTGTCCAGAATTCAGCACTGTATAAGAGGGTGGAGAGGCGTGCAGCTGTATACTCTTATCCCTTCGTCTCGATTCTCAAGCTGGTGTTTTCAAAGACTCTGGATCTGTGATGCATGAAAGGCGTCGTTGATTCTTGTAAGAACAGTTCCAAAGGAAGTAAAATTCTCCACCTGTTTTCCATTTTCGCCTTTTATCTGAAATGCAAGAGGCTCTGTGGTGTTGTTTCTCTGATATATTATTTCTGTTTTACTGACATTTACTTGGAGCCCGATTGCATGATGTCTGTTGGAAATGATGGTGAGAGACTGTTGCAGGGCTTCTGGGGTTTGTGCAAGGGACACAGTCATCATCATATTGCAGCCCTAGGAAATGAGCTATTTCAGTCTTTGATAGTGCCTGAAGACGTCTGAGAATAAAAAAGTTACCGTCAAGACGGAATGCATTTTTATTCCATTATCATTGCTGATTTGTTGGTGACCTATATGGATGACTACAGTGAGACAAATGTTGAAAATGCCCGAAGCCAGGACACATCCCTGCTTTACGCCCACCCCCACATTAAAGTGTTTGGATTTGCTCCCACCCTTGGACACATGAGCATTCGTGTTGTCCCATGCAGGCTCTGTGGGAAATATTTTCCCCCAGAGCAGTTGCGCTCTCTAAATTTATCATAGTTATCCCTGGTTAAAGGCAGAGATATATAGAGACTGTTGTTAATTATTCAAGCGGTTTTAATAACCCAGAAACGACGTTCTCTTTAATAATTCTTGTTATTGATAAATTAAATGCTACTGCATTTAACCCCTGTGGACAACTATGCATTGTAAATACATGTAATTATGTGGTATTTTCCACTGACCTAAACTGCGTCTGCGCGATAGGTGACGTGGCAAGCAGGGAAAGATTCCCCTGTTAAGGCAGATGTGGAATTAAGATATTTACATAGTTAAAGGGAATATTTGGTCTAACTTTAGTTTAAGTAAAACTAAGATTAATTTGTTAGATTTGCCCTGTACATATCATGATGTAATTTAACTGTATTTAGTACTGTAATTAAATAAGAGTTGGCAACCCACAATTCGATGAACTGTTGGGGCTTGCCGCGTTCACGCACTCTGCTCCTAGCTCTCGTGGAGCTAACACTCTGCTCCTACCTCTCGTGAGGTTAGCACAGTTGTATATACACACCATAAGGACGCTTGCTTCCCCAAGCAACTATACAGGCAGCCTCATCGTCATCGGTTAACGATCACTCCCTCTTCATATAGCTAAGTAACCTTTACGAATTGGCCAATTCAAGGGGGGATTAGCGAAGAGATAAGCTAGAAGAATAGTATTGTAGGTCAGTTAAATTTAATTTACGTATCGCCTAACTCTGAGACTTGTTTGATTTACTTAGACAACTTTAGGGAAGAGTAACGACCTACGAGTTGTGTACCGAGAAAATTCTTACATAGCGGTGTCCCGGCAGGGATACCGACTTGGTTACATTAAACATTTCTCACATTTTGGTGCCCAGAAAGAGGGCCCCGATTTGTTTACCAGAATTACTCAACATTTTTCACATTTTTGGTGCCCCGACCGAGTGAGGATAACCGATGTGTGCCGAGGCGCTGAATGTGTTTAAAGTTGCTTTTGTGGGGCACAGTTTACTACCATGTTCTATTGAAGTGGAAGACGTGGACGTACGTGTCTATAGAGCTCCGGGAGGAAAGGCAAGCTTTTTCTCTGAAGATGAAAGGCTGAATGCCGTACTAGACTGGAAGCATGACCGTACGGTCGTTTTCCTTGGAGGAAATGATATCCATGAGGACGTGGAGGTCAATGAAGTAGTGGAGAATATTTTAGCAGTGGTAGGAGCCATAGAGGGCTCTTGTAAATCCTCAGTAGCCATAACCCTCCTCGAGCCAAGGAACCTGCCATATGGCTCTCCAGTTTGTTATGGAACATATAAATTAATTAGCAGAGCTGTAAACCGAAAGTTGCAACGGGCCAGGAAGGGAAGGGATTTCATACATTTTAATGCCAAGCCCTTCCAAGCAATGTTGAAAGCTGATGGTATACATTGGAACCATCATGGTAGGGAAGCGGTTCTGCAGAAATTTATAAATTATGTAGAACATAAGAAAGGAGAGTTCTATGCTGTACAAGCTATGGGTGGGCCTATGGAGTATTGAGGTAATTAATTCTGAGCTCGGGGAATATGGGTGTTTTGGCAATTGAGTGTGGGGATGAAATAAAACCCTAGAGGTTTAATAACCCTGGGGGATAGGTTGAAATTATAGACCTAATCCCTACACTCCTCAAAATTAAATGAATAAGTAGCTGAGCTGTAATGAATATTACGAAATTGGGAGAGGGGATAATTTGCACAATGAAGACTTAATCCCTACCCTCTTCAAAATTTAAAATAATCAAATCATTACTAAGTTGAGGTAAAATTGTGGTTGGAATTCATATTTAAATTATTAAATTAGAACTCCGTCAACATGTCTGTTTCTTTATTGCAAAGATCTTCTAGTAGTAAGGCAGGATGGGTAACTAGAGCCATAAATGATTGTAACCAGTCGTTGGACCAAATACCTCTGTCCAAGGAGAGAATAAATAGTCTCCTAAATATTCTGAAAGATCGATGGAGTAAGTATGAAGAGAGTTACTTAACTTTAGAAGCGGCTATAGTAAAGGCTGAGAATAAGGAACTCTTAGAGTCAGAAACTACGAAGTTTGAAGACAAATTGGAAGAATACTTAACTGTAGTAAAGACACTAGAGTCAGAATTAGCTGACACTGCCGCGGAAACACAAGTTGTGGCACAGCAGAGTAGAGCTGTGTTACCACAAATAACGCTTCCGGAATTTGATGGAGAGCAGAACTGGAAATCTTTCTGGGATCAGTTCAAATATTTGGTACACGATAGAACAGATCTCTCTAAAGACACCAAACTTACGTATTTGTTAGGACAGGTCAAGGAAACACCATATCAACTGATAAAAGAATTACCAGTAGAAGAAAATAACTATGAAGTGGCTTTGACCATCCTTAGACAAAATTACGAAGACAGGGAACAAATTATAAATCATTTAGTAAAGGCTCTAATAGAATTACCCACGCCTAGGCACTATTTTGATTCCTTGCAAAAATTTAGAATTGCACTAAGTTGTAATTTAAAGGCCTTAGGTACTTACTAAGATATTAAGACATCAGATTGGGTGCTTTCAAGAATTGTGTCCTTAAAGCTACCACCGAAAACCAAGGATGCTTTGTATGGTAGGTACCAGAAGGATAATTTCTCCTGTGAAGAGATTGAGGAAGGCTTGATGCAACTCTGTAAACATTTGCAAGGAACATTAAACACTACTGAGGTCAAACAGAAGACTGAAGTAAAGAAAAAACCCATTAACCAACTGATAGGGAAAGTTAAGTCAGAGAAGACTAAGAATGTGCCTAAAGAAGAGATAGGTACTTTCCTTAGCTCCACAAAGGCCGAGGATAAGGTATTAAAGATAAGGAATAGACATGCTGAGGATATTAAGGAAATAAAACCTTCCATGGTAAAAGACAGGAAAGTTTGTGTCTTTTGTGGTGAGCAACATTCCAGTGTATTTTGTCATCACTACCCTGATTATGCTTCTAGAGTAGGGAAGCTTCAGGAACTGGGGTGTTGTATAATCTGTATGAACTCCGAACATACTGCCGCGGACTGTAAGACTAAATTAAATCTTTGCTTTAAATGCAAAAAAGATCATCATCATAGTGCTTTATGCCCTAGGATGAAAATTGAGGTTCCTAAACCTGCAAGCGTCAATATGACAATTGCAAAAGGGAATGCTCTATTAGTAATTCCAGCTGCAGTACCAATAGCAGAAGTGAAAGTATTGTTTGAGAATAGAAACCAATTGGTATGTACCCTGTTTGATACGGGTGCTCAGAAAACCTTCATTTCTGCAGACATTGTGAAGAAATTAAAGTTACCAGTTACCGGCAAGGTAAATCTAGCCATTACAGGATTCTTGACAACTAGGAAAGCTCAGTCTTTTGATTTAGTTAGACCTGTAATACAATTAGGCAGATATAAATGCCTTATAACAGCAGCGGTGCTTGATACTATGGAGACAAGTATATACATAAAGGGATTGAAGGAAACCTCTGATCATTTGCAAAGCTCAGGGATAAAGTTGGCTAAACGGAATGTTGAATCAGATACTGTGGGTCCCATAAAAATGATAATTGGTTCTGATTATTGTGGAAGATTCCTCCATAGGACTTTCAAAAGGAATAAGGTACAGTTGTTCAAGAGTCCAGGAGGTAACCTTATTATGGGTCAGTTGCCTTTTCCAAAACAAGTTAAAGGAGAGGCCAAACTAGTGGACTCAGTCTTTGTTACCCCCACACAGTCATTGATGGTAGCTAGAATAGGTGCCGAATTAGAACCTACTCAGATAAATGACTTGTTGGATGAAAACATTGAACCTGTACACAAACTGTGGGACTTAGACAGTATAGGTATACACTCTGAGGAACCAACCCCTGAAGATAAGATAACCTTGGATCTGTATAATCAGTCTGTGGAATTTAAGGATGGACAGTATTGGGTAGGATTACCATGGAAACTAAACCATTCAGTTACCAACAAATTACCAAGCAGCTAAAGCTCAGTTAAATTCTCTTCTAAGAAAGTTGAGAGATAAACCAGAACATCTGACCCTATATGATAATATTATAAAGGATCAATTGAAGAATAAATTTACAGAAGAGGTAGAATACCCTGTTAACCACAAAGAAGGACACTGCTTACCACATCATGCTGTAAGCAAGGATTCAGTAACTACTCCCATAAGGATAGTATTCAACTGTAGTAGTAAAGCGTCCAAGGGATCAGCTAGTTTGAACGATTGCCTATACTCTGGACCTACACTAACAGAGAAGTTAGGGAATGTGTTACTAAGATTTAGAGAGAAACCTTACGCTTACACAGCAGACATTAGTAAGGCTTTTCTCAGAATAGGACTGAGAGATGAGGATAGGAAATTTACAAAATTCCTCTGGCCTCATGATCCTCAAAATGAGGATAGTCCATTGAAAACTTACTGTTTCCGATCGGTGCTCTTTGGCTCTTGTGCTAGTCCTTTCCTCTTTTGCAACACTTTAAAGCATCATTTTGGAAATGCCAAATGCCCGAAATAGGGCAGGCTTTTTAAATGGATAATTTGCAAGATGTTGTTGATACAGACTCGGAAACATTAAGGGCTTATGAAGAAGCCAATTCCGAATGTGGGAAAGCAAATTTGCCGTTACAGAGCTGGCATACAAATTCACCGCTTTTGAGGAATAAAATACAAGAGGACTATCCAGATTCTGACATTCCCAAAATTCAAAATGTGTTAGGTCTTAACTGGGATACAACAGCTGATGTAATAAGTTTGAAACCAATTAAGTTCTATGATGTCACTCTCACCAAGAGGTCCTTGTTAAGTCAGGTTTCCAAGCTATTTGACCCATTAGGATTTGTCAGTCCTATAGTTATTAGGGGCAAATGTTTAGTACAGGAGGCTTGGCGAGAAAAGTTAGACTGGGACACTGAATTGGGTGAGACATATGTGGAACAATGGGAACAGATTAGAAAGGAGTTTGAAACTACATCAAGAATATGTATTCCCAGGAAAATAAACAGTAATGAGAAGTCGCACTTACACATATTTTGTGATGCTTCTCAAAGGGGCTATGGAACAGTAGCTTATTGCGCAACAGGAGAGGATAGTAAGATTATA
Organism: Coenobita brevimanus; assembly: GCF_032717465.1. Taxonomy (NCBI): domain Eukaryota; kingdom Metazoa; phylum Arthropoda; class Malacostraca; order Decapoda; family Coenobitidae; genus Coenobita; species Coenobita brevimanus. The sequence continues at coordinate 32,998,093 of NC_136961.1, read as the reverse complement.
ATGTCCAAAGCCAGAGTTGCGCCAATTAAAGAAAGAACCCTACCTCAAATGGAATTGGCTTCCATAGAAGTAGGAACTAAATTGGCCAGGTATATAACCACAACTCTTGATACTCAGTTTGAGGACATTTACATATGGACTGACAGTGAGATTTGTCTTTACTGGATAGGGAAGGAAGACAGTAAAATTCCTTTCGTCCGTAATAGAGTGAAGACTATTACAGAGCTGTCTTCCAAATTTAATTTCATGCATGTGTCCTCCAAACAAAATCCAGCTGATCTGCTCTAGAGAGGTTCGACCGTAAGGAGACTGATCAAAGATAACTTGTGGTTTAAAGGTCCTAAATGGTTACTCACTAAGGATTGGCCTGAACAGAAACAGTACAGTATTGCCGAGGTTAGTGTAGTGAACTTGGATCCTGTAGTACCTGAGCCAGAAGTAACTGACATCAGCTGAGTCTCGTCAATAAGACAACTTCTAAATACTACTAAATTGGTTGTTGAATTTTTGAATAAAAAGGTGGGGTTTCAGAAATTAGATCCCCTAGAATACTGGCTGAAAAGAGTACAAAGAAATTCTTACGGGGAAATATATAAACTTATAAGCCAAGACACTGGAAAAAGGAATAAGCTGATGAAGAATTTAGGCTTGTTCTTAGACGGAAAAGGTCTGATAAGATGTCGAGGCCGATTGGTAAAGGCTGACTTGCCCATCCAAACCAAACATCCCATTTTATTACCTAAGAGTGGATGCTTTGTACAACTTATTATAAAGGAAGCCCATGATTCCACTCTTCATGGAGGTGTACCGCAGACCTTAGCCCAAATTCGGGAAAGGTACTGGATTCCTAAGGGTAGACAGGTTATTAAAAAATATCTCAAAAACTGCATCATTTGTAGGAGGTATGAGCAGCGACCTTATATCTACCCAGGACCACCAGCCCTACCGAAGGATAGGGTGAACATAAGTCGGCCCTTCCATATAACAGGAGTGGACTACACAGGGGCTATAACTGTTACGGGTGAGGAAACTCCCCATAAAGTTTACATTTGTTTATTTACTTGTGCCTACACAAGGGCAGTCCATCTAGAATTAGCGGAAGACCTAAGCTCAGAGACATTCCTCAATGTCTTTCGCAGATTTGCCGCTAGAAGGTCTTGTCCTGGCAAGTTAATAAGCGACAACGGAACTAATTTCGTTGAAGCAGCACCCTTACTGTTGAACATAATGAACGACCCAAAGGTTAAGTAGGCGCTGGGAATCCGAAATTGTATTTGGCAGTTCACAGCTCCAAGAGCTCCATGGCAAAATGGATTTACCGAAAGAATGATTGGTATTGTCAAGAACTGCCTGAGGAAAACATTACATAGAACTAAGATCACGAGAGAAGATTTAAGAACAGTAATAACTGAAATTGAAGCCAGGGTTAATAATAGACCTCTGACTTATCAAGATGACACTAGCGACTCGCTAGAGGCCTTAACACCGGCTCACATGTTATATGGCAGGAAGCTCCATCCGATGCCTTGTGTGGATATCCAGGAAGAAGTTGATGATCCTAACATAGAAAATAATGATTTAGGACAACATCTTCGGGAGGGATATCAACATATGAAAAGGGTGCTGGATACATGGAATAGACATTGGAGCGAAGAGTATCTTTTGAGCCTACGTGAGAGGTTTTATGGAGCTCAAGCTGCCAGCAACAAATCAGTTATTAACATAGGAGATGTGGTCTTAGTGAAGACTGAACAGCCAAGATCCCAGTGGCCATTAGCTAAAGTGATCTCCACACACCCAGATTCTGAAGGGGTGCTGAGACTCGTAAAAATAAAATGCAGGGGACATACCAGTATAAAAACTATTGATAAACTGGTACCCCTTGAGTTAGCAGCCACTCCGGATCCAGAGAATGGTGAAGATCAAACGGGTCAAGAGGCGCGACCTAGTAGGGCCGCAGCACAGGGTTCTCGAGAACTATGGAGGGAACTCTTGGCTAAGGGTCATATTACATGATACAACGTATCATTTTCCGCCGGCCCCAAAACTGTGGGAAATATTTTCCCCCAGAGCAGTTGCGCTCTCTAAATTTATCATAGTTTATCCCTGGTTAAAGGCAGAGGATATATAGAGACTGTTGTTAATTATTCAAGCGGTTTTAATAACCCAGAAACGACGTTCTCTTTAATAATTCTTGTTATTGATAAATTAAATGCTACTGCATTTAACCCCCGTGGACAACTATGCATTGTAAATACATGTAATTATGTGGTATTTTCCACTGACCTAAACTGCGTCTGCGCGATAGGTGACGTGGCAAGCAGGGAAAGATTCCCCTGTTAAGGCAGATGTGGAATTAAGATATTTACATAGTTAAAGGGAATATTTGGTCTAACTTTAGTTTAAGTAAAACTAAGATTAATTTGTGAGATTTGCCCTGTACATATCATGATGTAATTTAACTGTATTTAGTACTGTAATTAAATAAGAGTTGGCAACCCACAATTCGATGAACTGTTGGGGCTTGCCGCGTTCACGCACTCTGCTCCTAGCTCTCGTGGAGCTAACACTCTGCTCCTACCTCTCGTGGAGTTAGCACAGTTGTATATACACACCATAAGGACGCTTGCTTCCCCAAGCAACTATACCAGGCAGCCTCATCGTCATCGGTTAACAAGCACTTCCTCTTCATATAGCTAAGTAACCTTTACGAATTGGCCAATTCAAGGGGGGATTAGCGAAGAGATAAGATAGAAGAATAGTATTGTAGGTGAGTTAAATTTAATTTACGTATCGCCTAACTCTGAGACTTGTTTGATTTACTTAGACAACTTTAGGGAAGAGTAACGACCTACGAGTTGTGTACCGAGAAAATTCTTGCATAGCGGTGTCCCGGCAGGGATACCGACTTGGTTACATTAAACATTTCTCACATTTTGGTGCCCAGAAAGAGGGCCTCGATTTGTTTATCAGAATTACTCAACATTTTTCACAGGCTCTTTATGATGGTATGAAATTTGTTTGGACCTCCTAATTTTGACAGAGGATTCCACAAAACTTTCCTGTTGACAGTGTAAATGCTTTTCCAAGGTAGCTGAATGCATTATACAAGCCACAGTTTTACTCATGGCATTCTCTTGTATACGTTGGACAACAAAGACCATATCATTGGTACTTCATTCCTTTCGAAGTCTACATTGTATTTCAGGAAATGTTGACTTAGATGTTTTGTCAGTCTGGATAACATTATCTTGGCTAGTACTTTACTACCCTATACAGAGATGGAGATGTCTCTGCTGTTGTCACAATCTGAGCGGTCCCCTTTCTTTTTGTGGACGGTTAAAAATCAGAATTAAGCCATTCAGACGGAATTTTTTATTGGTTTCAGAGATTCAGCATGAGATTATGGAGGTGTTGGGAAAGTAACTGGCCACTCACTTCTATAAGTTCAGATGGTATGCCATCAGGGCCAGGGCTTTTTGTTATTTTTTAGAGATCATATGGCCTGAACAGTTTCTGCAGGTGTGGGTGGGACATCAAGATCTGGTGCTTGAGGAGCATCTGGAATGTTATCAAGGATATTGTGCTTCACTGGGTTTCTTTGATTGAGTAAAGTGTTGAAGTGTTGTGTCCATCTTTCCTAGGAATGCTTGCTTGTCTTTCAAGAGCTCTCCTTTGGCTGATTGAACAACCCCAGTGTGAGGTGCCTTGAGGTGGTGTAGAGCAGCAAATGTTTAGGTTACCTTTCCCAAACCTTTCCCAGTCAGGGATAAGCAGTTGGACATCCATTTCCGGCTGCTCAGTCACATGGGATGCTGCCGAGGACATGGCGTGCTCCTATGCCGTCATGCCAGCGACCACTGAGCCAGTGCCACCTATATGCAGGGCTAGAGCTAGTGATTTCCAGTCACATCCATGACCTGTCACTGTCACCCTCTCCTGTCACCATCTGTCTTTTGTACTGACGAAAGATGAGATGGTAGGTGAGTGCAGCAGTGGACTTGCGCATTGAATTAATTTGGTGTAACAGTGAGGTTGTGCAGTCCTTACCACCATGTAATTTGACACTTCTCAGCCTGAGAATCATAGTAAAAACGAAACGTGTATCCAAATTACGTTCGTTGATGCTCCTGGCCTCAGTTTCAGGTAAAATAAGTAAAATCTACCATTCCGCAAAATTTCGTTTTCCTGACAATATTCACATAAGACCTGGACCCCATTTTTCAAGAATGTACAGTGATTCGGTGAATAAATGAGTGAGCAAGTGACATATATATGGACATGCAATATTTTTGGCCACTGTTGTCAGCCCTATATAAACAGTGTTTAATTGGAGAGTCGTTCTGAAATCTTTACTAACCAAGGGTCATGTCATCGAGTCTCTTAATTACTGAATTCTAGGAACAGCTATATCAGATAAAATAATTTTCTCAATAATTCAGTGAGAACACAAAACGATCGCAACTGGTACCTCATAACTTCACAAACATTCTCCTGATGGTAACACAATAGGGCTTCAGTGCCCTACATGTTTTTGGCTACCTGCTCCTCTTTCTCTTTTTGCATAACTTGCCACAAATACTGGACTTTGAGAGAAATCTGGGAATAACCGATGTTATGGTCGCCCTGCAGTTTTTCATAGCCAACATGTCTGAGGATGTCACGGGTAGTAGTGTGATGAATTTAACTGCAACAAACAAGGTTCTTCCGTAGACAATTGCCATGATCGTAGTATTTCTCCATAGCAGCATTTTTTTTCTAATCTAAAATTTTCCACAGAGTGACAGAAAAGTCACTGGGCAGAGGGATACATTGCCAGACCATCCCGCCAAACCTAATGCTGTCACAGTCCACACTTTACCATCTTAACAGTGCTGCACTTACACTACAACACATTACAGTCGCCCAACACATTGACACACTACCAAACTTCTCGTTACCACACCTCACACTAGTGCATTTAATGCTGTTGCACCTCACACTTCCATACATCACAATGCCACACTTCACACCGTGTCATTCCTCACACCTCACACGGACATTGCTACACTAACACACCTCATGGTGTTAACTCACACACGGTCACACCAAAGACTGTCACACGTCACACTACAAGACCTCTCAGCCACACTCTATACATCTCACACTGCCACATCTAACACTGCCGCACCACAACCTGTCACATCTCACACTGTCACACCTCAAAATGTTACTCAAGATACTGTCACAATTCACACGGACACTTATCATTTTCGCGCACCACACACAGTCTCACATCTTACTGTCACCGTACACAGTACCATGCCACACACCGTCTCACCTCTCAGTGTCACAGTACACAGTGCCAAGCCACACACCGTCACACTCACACAGAAAACATTTCACACTGACATCTCCCACTGCAAGTAGCCGCACTGACATACTACACACACACACACACACACACACACACACACACACACACACACACACACACACACGCACGCACGCACGCGCGTTTCGTTCTGACACACCATACTCTGCGATATCTCCAAGTGCCACAACATTCACTGCCATACTACACACTGTCATACCTTGTACACAAACATTTCACACCGTCACACCTCCTGTCTCATACGCACAGGGATATCCCCATCATCCTGTGTATTTATTTATATTTATATTTATATAGTATATTGGTACTCAATGATTTTTTTAAATATTGTCGAACATTACAATATTTTGTAATGGTGCATCTTGATACTAGAGAACTTATAATAGTGATTTGTTTCTCACAAAAGGTTTCCACATCGTCCTCATCTGGTGGCGACGACGGATAAATTCCCATCACAAAATGTGATGGAGGTGGATGACCCAACGCAGCCTGGAGGCAAGCGGGTCATCGTCCAGGGAGTCATGGATAACATCATGCAGCTCATAGCAAGACGAATGAATCTAACGTAAGATGTACTATTTTCCTTTCCAACACGATGGCAATCATGATTTTCATCAGCAGCAGCAGCGCCATCATCATAATTATCATCATCATCAGCATTATTGTCAGCTGCAGGATCAGCGTCAACCTAACTATATTCTATTTAACATTATGAAGGAAAATCGCAAATTAGAAGAATAATCACCATTGACCAGACATATTGCGTTACACGTTCGTTTATTTTTAATCAGATCTTGACATTTTATCTACATGGTGATGTTTCCCAAGCCAGTATTCTGATCTCATTTTTTTTTTTTTATGTGACCGACTCTGGGCATAGGCTTCACAGCCTGCTTTCAAGGCCCAGTAGTCCTCCTACGTACCGCACACCTCTACATGTCACCACTTCGGAGCTAACACCCACCGTCCATATTGGATACATGCTAGGGCTCTCTCATACAGGACTGGTGTATGGTATTAGCGGGGGTTTGTCCCTGTTTTTCTGTTTTGTCGCACACATCGCTTGGGTGAGATGTCCTTGACAAAAGGATTTCTCACTATTTCGACTATTATTCAGGGACTTGTAGCCGGGTATACATGTGCAGTAGGAAGACAAGTAATATAAACTCGAGTAGCTATAACGTCAGGAAGGTGGGGACTGTGGGAGGCAAGATATATCTTTAATGAATTGGTTTATATTAGGCGGAGTGCTATGCTTGTTTATATGTATTATTCAAGACCTAGTCAGTTGGCTGTCTACATGAGTTTATCGCTGCTTCCATACATTGTCATACTCAGTACATTAATATGATACAAATCCTTCTTTTGTTTATCTGTGATTATATATTATTTTACTTAAATCGTGCAACCGCCAGACGATTTTATTCAGTACTGGAATGATGTCTACTGCTGAAGGGATTTTCGTCCTTCTTACTGCTTCCTTTCAACCTTCCTCTCTCTTAGCCACACTCTTGTATCTTTATCACTTTTCTATCTCCATTTCAATGATCATTGCTCTTCTGAACTGTCTGCGTGTCGACCATTACGGAAGGCGCGTAGCATCCATCTGGCAGCAAACTTTCAACACCATTTTGTCCAGCTCTCTAATAGAAGAATTAACCCAAACCCCCAGCTCTTCACGTATGCAACAGGTCAACTTTGGAACTGTCTTTCTCTGTCTCCATTTCCTTCTGCCTACGACCTCTAGTCGTTTAAACGCAATGTGTCCAGACATCTCGAATTGAACAAATATTGATTTTTTTTTTTTTTTTATTCAAGGAGGTAACAATGTTGCAGACTTCTGTTCTCTGGTTCCTTCTTCCGTTCATTAAAAACACTATATATAAAACGTAGGGTTCGAAAAGTTTCTATTACCCCAAAAATAATTTTCTGAAAGACGCATGAATAAAGGTGAAACATACATCATCGGACTGAGGAGGCGAGACTCTTCAGCCAGTTCAATTTAACTCTTTTTGCTCCCACCAAAGCATCCTAATGAGAGTGATGTGTCCGAATAACAATAATTTTACTCCTGTCTGCACTCACTTTCAACCATCAAATTGGGTGGGTAGACAGCCCATATCCCTAGGAACAATCGCTTATCTTTTGGGACCTATCCGGATTGTATTACAAATTCTGCATCAGGAAAACACTTTTTGCGAAACATTAATCAATGATGAGAAAACCTAACCCATTATGAAGAGTGGTTTGGAAATAACGTTGACCCTGTCGGAGAGATACGCTCCAGTGAGTGCCCCTCTAGTATGTTTGTCTATTAACAGGATTACTCAAAAACTAAAAGAGATATGGACCAAATTTGTTGGGTAGGTAGTCCATGTCCCAGGGAACAATGGATTAACTTTTGAGACCGATGTTTGTTCGTTTGTCTGTTAGCTGGATTACTGAAAAACTAAAAGAGGGATTTTAACAAAATTTGGTGGATAGATAGCCCATGTCCCAGGGAACAATCGAGTAACTTTTGGGACCGATCCGGGTCGTATTGCAGTTTCTGGATCCGAAGAACACTTTTTGCCAAACCCTAATCAATGATGAGAAAACTTTTCTCATTTTAAAGAGTGGTTTGGAAATTACGCTGCCCTTGTTGGAGAGATGTACTTCACTGTGTGCCCCTCTAGTTAATATCTGCATTCACTTTCAAACACCGTTATGTAAACGAAAGTCAGTACAGCCTCATCTGCAGTTGAAGTGTCCATTTTCCCCGAGTGTGTTGTTTTGCACCAGGTACTCTTACGTGAGAGCCGCCGACAGAGCATGGGGCGCCAGGCTGAACAATGGGTCGTGGACCGGCATGTTGGGCCTACTGATGAGGGAGGTAAGCTGTAACACTTCTTCGCATACGGTATGCTTTTTTCCACCACCATACTTCATTTACATGATGCTGTGGTGATGTTGTGGTGTTGCAGTGGTGTGAGGTATTGGTATGGTGATCGTGTTGTATGGTTAGCCGATGGTGGTGTGGTATGCGGTATTTAAATTCGTGCTCTCGCACGCTTCGCTAGCGCGGGTCGTATATATTGATTGATGTGTTTTCTGTGTGTGTGTGTGTGTGTGTGTGTGTGTGTGTGTGTGTGTTTTAGCAAAGGAACACAAAGTTTATAATCAGTTTCAGCCAAAATTGGTGGATGAACTGAGGGTAAGCGACTGACTAAACTTATTGCTTTTAGGAACAAGAGGTCAAGGTTATTTGGAAAATCAACTTAAACAGTTTTTACCCAATTTAACACAAAGCGTAGGGGAAGGGTTGAAGGTAAGGGAAGAATGAAGTGATTCATTTTCTATAAAAGCCGATCATATGTCAAGATCACAGGGGCAGGTCATAGATCGACCTGCGTGTGTGTGCGTGTGTGTGTGTGTGTGTGTGTGTGTGTGTGTGTGTGTGTGTGTGTGTGTGTGTGTGTGTGTGTGTGTGTGTGTGTGTGTGTGTGTGTGTAAACAATTTTGACCGAAATTAATCACAGTTGCTGAAAGGATTGCCAACCACATAAAACATAAACCCCCCTTTTTTTTTTTTTAGAACATTAGGTCAAAGGTCGAGGTCATGGAACAAGGTTAAACAAAGTTTTTCCAATTTAGACTAAACAGTGTCGTATATCAGGGTTTTAGGAAAAAAAAAAAGGACTGAACAGTTAAGGGTCAGGCAAGAACAAAAGGATTCATTTGTGAAAACAATAAGTGACAGGTCAAGATCACAGGGCAAACTATAAAGCGCAACCTATGTCTCTCTGTGAATAACATAACTAAAACAACTTTGATGTGTTTTTGGCTCAGGATAAGAGGATGAGTTGAGGATCACCCTTCAGGTTTATCTTTTGTTCTTGAGAATAATAGGTCAAAGTTCATCGTCACCTGAGAAGGTCAGCTTAGAACTTTTTTATCTAATGTATACAAAAGTGTGTGGACAGATACAGAGTAAAACAAGAATAAGGAAATTCGATTTTTTTGAATAATTCAAAGTTTTAAGTCACAGGGAATGGTCAAAGTTCAGGGTCACCAAGCAAGGTCAGCTCAGACACTTTTGAGCTGGCTTGAACCAAAGTGGGTGGAAGGGTTAAGGGTTAGGCTCGAATGTAGCAAAATTTATTTTCCCAGAAATCAGTTAAAGGTCAAGATTATAGTGAAAAGTAAAATATTGGCCCTTAGACCAGTTGGTGGGTGTGGATGTTGCGCTCTCCAAGTGGTCCTTGTTGAAATTGCTGTCTTATGATTGATACTGTAATCGTTTTGAAGTAATATAATTCGTGGTAGCTTGTTCTGAATGAATTCAAACTGATATTGTGCCGAGGAACAATAAAGCACATTAGATTTAGAAAAAAAAATGAAAAAGTTTACTTTTACAAGCTCACTCTTTGTAAACTCTGTCTATGTCTATTTGTTTGCCTGTTTTTTCAGTGCATGTGTATTTTGGCATATAGTGTGCAAACAACTGTTTGGCTATATGGATTTCCATTAGTGTAAAAGCAGAAAGAAAGATGGTCACTTATGACTACGATGAATGGAGGCGAGAAAAGAGAGACATACCAGTACTTCCAATTGCTCACTCTTCAGATGGACAGCAGCGCAAAGTTTATGATGCAGAAAAGTTTTTTTTATACCATTTCAAGTTATGCCAATGTTATGTATAAATATAAATAAATAAAATATATATATATATATATATATATATATATATATATATATATATATATATATATATATATATATATATATATATATATATATATATATAGTCATTTTCACTGATATTTATATCTGTACTAAAACCTTTATTCCTCCATCATGACCCAAAAGAGGCTAATATAAAGGTTGGAACAGTTGAGTATGCTTGGAAGCTGTATATTTTAACTTACACTTTACAATATATAACATAAATTTGACACTTCAGTGCACTGGGCAGTTACAGACCATTAATTCTGAGACAATAATTCTACAGCTTATGCAACGCAGCAGCTTATTCCTCGTTACTTATATATCTAGTGAATCACATGTCCTTTCCACACAAGAGCTTGGCTCAGACTTGTTGCTCACAGGGAGCTGGGGACTGATTTCATCATGTCCCTCCCCAAATGCATAACCCTGTTTTTATTTTCATTTCTTACCACAAAATAAGCCTTGAGTGTTGGGGTGCTCAGATTTCAGTCACACTGATTCTTAAGTAATGATGCTGTTGTAAACAATGATCAAATGCATTCTACCCCTCAGCGTAATCTTTTTTCTACGTTTATAAAAACATCACTTCAACATTTAAGTCACTCCCAATATTAACTTGATAATTGATGGAATGACTCCAACTATCTGTCAATCAGCCAGTCCATTATTACCCTGTAAGGACTAAACCAGGCTGAGCTAGGTTATTTAGTTTGACTGACGGCGTCATGTGAACAATAACCCCCAACCAGCCCTTGGATTTAAACCCTTGTGAACCCTCTGGACCACTGGTTCCCGACCTTTTTTCTGTCTTTTCCCCCTTCAACCAGCTCACCTGTTCGAATTTCCCCCTTCATATAGACAAGGAAAAAAAAGTCAAAACACAAAATTTATTTGCTTAATAGTACAAATAATGTAATAAACAATTATTAAATTAAAAGTTCTTTTCGTTAGTTGTGACTTTGTCATCTAGTAGGATGGCTGAATTGCTTCTTGCTGATCAGTGCCTCATTGTCAGGGGAGGTAGTAGACAGCGCGCAACGCATATCACATTCCACGTCAAGACTGTTTCGTACTTTGGGTCTGATTGTGAGTAAAGTAGAGAAACCAGACTCACACAGATAAGTTGTGGGAAACAGAATGAGAATTTTCAATGTGTTGGTGCTCATCTGTGGGTATGCTCCGCACACATGAACCCAGAAATCCTCGAGGTCTTGTGCACGAAATTCATCCTTGGCAGAAGAATCATGTGTGAGCTTCAAGAACTCATCTCATTCCCTCATGGACATCATCCACCTGGCACATGAATGGGTTCCTCACCAACCTCGTTGAAATGTGTTCAGTGTTGATACCAGGGAAATAACATTTAAAGTCAATCGCCACATTCTGAGATTTTTTTTTCTGTCGGCTAATAGCTAGTAATTTGTATTTCCCTCAATAAATTACCCCCCTGGAATCCTGAAATTTCCTCCCAGGGGGAAATTTCCCTCTGGTTGGGAAATGCTGCTCTAGACCACCAGGAGTCCCAGTGATTATGCAGTTACCATCTGTTACAGTCGATGGCTTCCTGGGATACTTGTACCTCACTAAATAGTCACCTGAATCTGGCACTACATACACTATGTGGATGTTGGATGTCCTCGCACACACACAAAAATGCAATTGTTAAAGCTGTGCAACAGAGACAAGATTCTGGGGGCTTGAATGATGAGTGAATGAGTGTCTGGCTCATTTCGCTAGACCTGGTTTTGATAGTTTTTCCTCATCATGCGCCCTCCTCCCTGGTTTTTGGACCCTGTCTCAACTAATCCACAGATGGGAGAATGAGGTAAGGATGATGATGATGAAAAGCCACGAAAGAAAGGGTAATGCAAAAATTCCCCTGGGTCATTTTATAACAATGTATGCAATAAAAAGTACTTTCACAGGCTTAGCAGTTAATGTATTCCCAGACTGAAAGACAGTGTAATATATGGGTTCTTGCACACACTTAACAGTAGAAAACCCGGATTATAGTCTCAGGAAAGCATATTTCCGATTTCAGGAAGTAGACTTGGCCCTGGGTCCATTTTCACATGACTGGACAAGATATACTTGGATGGATTTCTCACGATATGTGTCTCAAGTTACATACAAGATTTTTGCTGCCCGTGCTCGTCCTGAGGTTGACCCGTGGGGCTTTCTGCTGCCTCTGTCACCACTGGTGTGGGCTGCCTTGACGATGGCGCTTTTAGCAGTGATCACTGTCATGCTCTTCTTACCATCCTGCCTTCCCACTAACACACAACACACAGCAAGGCGGGACACGAATATTTTTAACTGTGTTCGGGTTCTGTTCCAGGAAGGTAACTATCATGAAAACTCTGAAAAGAAACATTTATGAATTAAGAGTTTGATGGGCATTAGATCCAAGTTAAATGTGCAGTCAGGGACTTCAGTATTATCCTAGTTTTGTCAGGAGATTATTTAATACTAACAAAACATAAACAAAGACTAAACTGAAGTAATACGTATACCTAACTCTTGGCCTTTTCCTTTTCTACATTAAACTGAGGAAGGTATTTCTCTCATAGTACAGATAAGAAAAATAATACTTTGGCACGTCTGGATTACTCACCTTATCGAGTGATAGTGATATTTTTAATATTTACTGTTCTAGATTATCACTGATAAGTTCAGGCGGATCTGTATAGGTATTTTGCACAGTAGTATGATATGATACACAACTGATCTAATCTCTGCATGCACATGAAAATGTTTTGTGTCCAAACAGACATCGGAACAACTACAGGCTGGTGGTGGTGGGAACGAGTGGTGCTGGGGGTGTGGATGCTGATGATATTGGTGCTGACTCAGAGCTACACTGGCAACCTTATGTCCCTCCTGGCAGTCAGACACATCATCAATCCTTATGAAGACCTCAGAGATGTACTTGACTCTGGCGTTGGAATAATTCTTATGGAGTATAACGTGAATACTCAGTATTTACGTGTAAGTGTCATTATTACAGCCTTATTCCGGGAAATATCTTTATTTCTAGGAGTTAACATTGATGTTACAAAAAATCAGCACATATACCCAGCAATAACCAAGACTGCCCACTTCATTACATGTATTTTTTCATGTTTACTCAAATTTCTTTAGTCTAGGCGAATATATAAAATTAAACAAATATCTGACTAATATTTGTAATGATTTATGTATCTTCCTTTAACTGTTTACAGCAACCTACATGACCACTTGATTACATGTATTATTTGGTTGTCACCTGGAAATTACCTGATGTTTAGTATTTATTCCCACCCACCCACGCTTCGCCAGGGACTCCAGGGCTAAATATTGTTGTGCCACCACTTTATATTAAATCGTGTGATGTGCAGTGGCCATGTAGGGTGTTATAAACAGTTTAAGGAAGATACATCAATACAAATATTAGTCAGATATTTGTTTAATTTTATATATTCGCCTAGACTAAAGAAATTTGATCAAACATGAAAAAATACCTTCTCTGGCAATCTAACTCTTTTTTTGTGCAACATTTGCAACCTTTTCTCCAAGTTCATCATTGTTGAACATCACTTCTCTTCCTTTAAACCTCACCTTCTTTTCCTTCCGGCAAAATGATCATCATAGGCTTCTGACAGCACACCAGTGAATCCTCCCTAACTTATATGCTCATTTCAAAGACAAGGTGGCTGTTGTGTGTACTTGCAACAACCTAACATGCGCTCGTGTTTCTGAACTTGAATCCTCTGAATAATCCAGAATATAGCTCTAGCCCTTGTAACTCGCTCACTAAATATATTTCTTTTGTTATCTTATGTGTGGATGTTACTAACTATACAAAAAAATTTTGACTGCTTTACGAAGTAGAACGCATTCTGTCCACATTTGTTTTTCTGAAATTAAAATTTCAGATTATCCCAATATTCACTACCATCTTTGACTCTTTTCTTCATTCGGTGGGCCACCTAATGAAGAAGCCAACATCTTTTCTTAATGACTTGCTGCAGCTTGAACAACACCCTACCTGTATCACTGACCGTCGTAGAGAGAATCTGAACATATTACTCCTTTCTCGTACAACTAGTCGTTCTGACTATAGTCAGTCTTATTCTCCTTGGGGCTCCTCCAGTCGGATTCTTATATTAATAATCTGTATTATTGCTCCAGGATGGCCTGTGAATCCTCCAAAGATGTAGCTTTTAAGTGCCGTTAATTGGATAGCCTTAAGTTCGTCTCTTCTCTTCCATGGATGGATTACTGCTTCCTCGTGTGGTCTATGTTTCTGGTCAGAACTTTTTCAGATCACTCCTACAAATCTGTGATTTAGAATCTTCCACTCCCTCTGGCATATTCCCAAGAGCCTCTAGACTAAATTTACTGCGTCGTCTTTCCCTCCTCTTTCCAGAACTGATGGATCTGTAAATATTTGTCCGACTGACAAGAATAAGTCTTTCACAGAGCATCCTTTTAGCTTTCCAAGTTGGAAGATTCAGATGTTATCCCTTCATTTCTCTCCCCCCCCCCACCTCTCCTTTTGACTTTCTCGTGCTTGCCACTTGAACAGCTTCCAAAGATGTACAGCTCCGTTCAGAAGTTCGTACTACACCCAAAGTGGAAGGCACAAGCCTCGGTCCGCTCTTTCTGGACGACATGTTTATACCCCGAACCGCTCGCCACCCCAGACAGAGCAGCAAATACCGGAACAGTATCAGTCACACGACGAATGCGAAATAGAAGATGAAACGGATATTTATACAGATATTGGCAAGTATTATTACATATTAATGAAGGAAATACGTGGACATTATGCGGTTGTGATGAAAATATGTATACAATAAGTTACAATACACAAATAGAGGGAAATGAAGAAGTCTGATATGAATCAATAAGTGATTTGTGAGCTGACTATTCTCCCAATGAAACACACACACACACACACACACACACACACGCACACACACACACGCACACACACACACACACACACACACGCACACACGCACACACACACACATGCACACACAAACACACATACACGCACAAACAAACACACACACAAAAACGCGCACACACAAACACACAGACAAACACAAACTCATAAGAACAACAACAATAACAACAACAACAATAACAACAATAGCCACCACCACCACAGTCTCCGCCACTTGCCACCCACCACAACCACCCACCACCATCAACGCCGTCGCCGCCACCGCCCACCACCACCGCCGCCACCCACCAACACCCACAATCCACCATCACCGCCGCCGCCGCAACCACCGTCCACCACCACCGACGCATTAACAAATCGCATAATTGTGCAGGAAAAGACATTGCAATAGTTTACTTCATCCGTCCTGTTTGTGTGGGAGGGCCAAGGAACACATTATATTTATTACGTGTGAGTAATCTTGCATCTAATAGGAGGAGGATAATATATAAGCATAATTATACGGAAGTTTTCAGACAAAAAATAGACAATTTTATTTTTATTTCTATTTTTTAGTCAAATATATATATATATATATTATATATATATTATCTGTATTATATCTGTCTCTATACCATATCTAATTATCTATATCATATCTATATCTTTATTATAATATCTATCTATCTATCTATAATATATCTGTCTATTGTATCTGTTATATCTATCTGTTGTATCTATTATATCTATCTATCTACAGTATCTATCTATCTATTTGTTTATCTCTGTCTCTGTCTCTCTGTCTGTCTGTTGTCTGTCTGTCTCTAATATGCATATATATCCTTAATGATAACTGTTGCCTAACTTTTCACATCAATATCGGGTCCAGCCTCCCTCTTCTCAATCACTGCTTGCAACCTATCAGGCATGGAGCTTACAAGGCCACGGATGAAGTCGTGTTTGCGCCGGCAAAGTTCCTGCTGGGCGTTTACGTGGTTGAGGAGATCATTTCTTGTCCTCTCGTCTCCTGGCTGCCAGGTATTAATCATGTCAGCCCAAACATGTCTGTTACATTTAGATTGGCCCCTTTGGCGGACCAGTCTGATAGATGAAGTATGTCTTGTCTCTGAAACCACTGCCGTACTACTCGTGCGGTGTGGATGGTGCACCGGTCATGCATGGGAATTACAGGTCCATCTTGGAACGGGAAACCCTTTGCACATAAAGATGGCAGGGAACGTTCCTCCAGGATATGGACACACTGGTCAGCAGTAAAACTCCCCTCGATGCTGAACATGTCACCCAGGCCATGTAGAGTCAGGTATCCCCAGATGTTACAGGTAACGTGACCCAATCGTGCCTCCTCACAAATGTCGACCCTCTCGCATCTACATGCGAAATATATATATATATATATACATTTTTTTTGTATTGTTGCAGCCATTAGACAGAATACTAGTTCATGACATGCCCCCCTAACCTTATATTATTTAGAACTGATCACAGTTTTTCTCGGCACTAATGTCTTTATACAAAGAAAATAGAGGCAAAGAGTAGAAGGAATCATGTCTTTTTCCAGGACAATATGAACAGAATAAGACCAAAACAAGGGATCCTGATTATTTTAGATGCCTGGTCATATTGCCTTTAAAAGACTGGAAATCAAGGACGGAGGGGTATGCAGACTGCGGAAGACAGCTTCATTATTGACCTATTCCATAGGTGAAAGTCTGAATATCGGTTAATTATTGTAACAGCGAGGTGAACAGAAAACAGATGACTGCAACGAAGACGAAGCCTTGAGGGGGGGGGGGAATAACAGTACGGAATTTTATCAGTAATAAAAATGGTAATATCATATACATGGTGTTGTTTCTTCTCCAGCAGTGAACCCTACCATGCGAGGTGGAGGAGAAACACTTCTCATCCATGAAGATGACTCGCGACCAAAAGTCTAAATTCTTCTGAAAGTAGCATTGAGCAAAGGCTAACCTCCCTTCTCTGTGTTGTTGTATCGGGCTTTCCATCATTGCTGGAGTTCTATAGTGTATACCAGCGTCATGCAGCCTTCGCCTGACAGTCAGCGCGGACACCTCTGACAAGACTGTCCCTTATGGCCACCGCGATCGTAAGAGGTGTTGCCCCTGCTGCTGCGACAATAGCAGCATCTCCAGCCTGGGTGGTTCTTCGAGGGGCTCCCGTCCTTTCTAGCATGAAAGTATTCGCTATTAGTAAATATGTCAGTAATAAAAATCAACGCCGAAAGTCTAGTTTGGGAAAACATTACGAGTATGTATACTTGTGCTGAAATATATTGTATGATATGAAAATATTGTTACAAGGGCAACAGTTGTACTAAACAAACTGCTGCCTATAAAGATAGTGGCGTAGCGAGACTAAATGCAGCTCAAGGCCGGATATCCTAGTTTCGCCGCATCACTGCACGGGACAGCCCTCCAGAGGCAATTGCTTGACGGTGGTTCAAGACTCTGCTTTGCCAGATAGACCAGGGTTACACAACAACAACAACAACAGCTACAACAAGAGATGGGAATTGAAGTCTCGTTCTTAGAATGACTAGGACTGATTTGTATGTGACCATCATAAATCAAACCTTGTCAGTTCCATCCAAAGAAACGTAAACACAAATATCCATTTCATTGAGATGCCTGGACGCACAGCGTTCGAAATAATGTGGCACTATGCACTGGAAAAAGACATCCTAAGACATTTCAACAATTAACTAGTCGTATACAAGAAAGGCAGATTACTAGTTAACAGATGCATCACAGAGCGGGTGAGAGGATGGGGCAAGGCTGGTGCCTCGTTTCAGTCGTAATGGGGGAGAGATACAAGCAGAGAATTCAGAGGAACAGTGTGTGTGTGTGTGTGTGTGTGTGTGTGTGTGTGTGTGTGTGTGTGTGTAGAGGGAGAGAGAGAGAGAGACAGGGATGGCCCGAGGAGTATGTGATTGGGGGGGAGGGTAAGGACAATGTTGACCAATTTGATCCGTTTGGCGTTACGGTTTGACCAACTAAATAGATGGAAACAAACCAAAATTATGAGAAAGTAATTTTTATTGTAACAGACTTACAGTATTTCCTGGAAAGTAATTTATTTACTGGCGACAAATTTAAACAAGCTTTCATTCTGGATTTCTGGTGCATATAGACACAACTTAATTCAAAATTGTACTACTGTTCACTGATTTTCAGTCATACAGTGAGAGATACAAGATGCTTAAACTAACTACTTAAAAAAAAAAATAACATACACATACACAAATCACACTTGGTAAGTCAAATAAGGAAAAAGGTGAAAAACGAATGTTGAGTCAACTTGAAGTGAATGTGGAGAATGGATTAATAAGGATTCAGCAGTAACAACCTGTATATACAGATTGTGTAATGATATTGGCTTTTAGAATTTTATTCATGTTTTCATGAGTTTCCACCAATTTGCAGTTTTTTTGAAGATCCAACTGATCAGTTAGGTCACTTTCACAAGCTAGAACCATCAGATAATGTAACGTTTTTTCTTTGGTTCGGTTTTGCAAATAGGCCTATGTTTTTACAAGCTTAACCCTGCTAAATGAATTCTCGATTTTTGACCAACTCAGTAATTCTTTGACCAACTCAGAACACACACTGGGGGGGGGGGGGTGACCCCCATCTCCCGGTCGGGCCATCCCTGGAGAGAGAGAGAGAGAGAGAGAGAGAGAGAGAGAGAGAGAGAGAGGCCGAAGGGAGTCAGCAGAGTTAAGGAGACGAACAAAGCCTAAAGAATAAGTACAGTATGCATCAAAATCATTATTATAGATCACTTTCATCAAGATGCAAAATTATTTCCAAAGATCATATGAATACGTGAGGCTGTTAATTGCTGTAGCTCAGTACCCATCTCACCCTTGCAATTTCATGTTGCATCACCGCCATCCAAAAATAAACAAACGAACAACTGCCCAACACTACACAGAGTATCTCGGCAACATACCCCCTTCTCCACCCAATAATACAAATCACAGATCACCCAACACTACAAATCACAGACATACAGTGCATAAACACAGCAATTAGCCACCACAGCCATCCAAACCCTTCAGTCAAACAGCATCCTTCGTGAACCACCACCAGACATACACTGCTCATCAACCCTACCCAGAAAGACACGAACACACCTATACTCATTTTTTTTTAAACTGAGGGGAAGATGCACTTGACAGGTTGGTGATGATTGGCTGAATGCAACATGTCCGAATAACATCCTCGTATTTCAAATAATTACCAGGTAATGTCACATTACTTGGTAATTATTTGAAATACACCTATGTTACTCGGACATGTCGCATTCAGCCAGTCATCA
The DNA here is from genome assembly GCF_032717465.1 of Coenobita brevimanus. Taxonomy (NCBI): domain Eukaryota; kingdom Metazoa; phylum Arthropoda; class Malacostraca; order Decapoda; family Coenobitidae; genus Coenobita; species Coenobita brevimanus. The sequence continues at coordinate 32,978,717 of NC_136961.1, read as the reverse complement.
TCAACCTGTCAAGTGCATCTTCGACTTAAAAAAAAAAAAAAAAAAAAAAAAAAAAACAGTATAGTCAGACTGCGATGTGGTCACCACTGTTCTCTGCTACGGTTCTGACACAAAATACAACTCACAAACAAGTTGCTTTGCCCACACTGCAAGGCAACCCCCCACACCACAACACATTCATTCACCACATGCACTTCACTATTGCAACACAGTCTTCCAATAAAACCTCAACCAAAGACTTTTGGAAACGACGGGTAGAAGCTTCTGATTTCCATTGGGATCGCAACGAGATGAACCTGGGGTTGCAACAACAACAACAACTACAACATCCAAACCTCCGCCGACTTTCAAACTCGACTTTACTTTTTCACCACCTTATCAAGATCCATTCTCTCTTCATGACCACACCAACTGTATATCATTATATGTTATCAATAAGCCTCCTCACACCAACAATTTTTCAGTTCCTATTATTCTCCATTCTCTCTTCATGACCACACCAACTGTTTATGTTATCAATAAGGCTCCTCACACCATCAATTTCTCAGTTCCTATTATTCATTATTTAACCCACTTTACACACGCCACTAGAGATGGGCGATACCACTGAGTTTCTTTTCGATACGATACCAAGTATTTTCCACTCTAGTATCGAAGTATCGAGTACCGATACCGAGTACTTCATCGTCCAGTATCGGTTATTTCGAGTACTTTACAGGAAAATAATTTCCTATATACAGTATACAGTCAGCAATCATATACATAGGCCAGAGTGACGCGACAGGTTTATTGGAGATATAATAGCCTACAGTAGCTCTCTCTCTCTCTCTCTCTCCCCTGGCCCCGCGGCTGTGCTGGTGTCTGACAATAAGATGGTCCCAGGTTCAATACCTGGGCGGAGCAGACATCTTCTGGACACAAGTGTTGCATCACAAGTTCGTCCCTGTTCACCTTGCAGTAATATACAGTAGGTACCTTGTTGTCAGTCAACTTTGTGAATCACTTACAAGGAGAGACTGAGTAAAAGAGAGACTTAAATGAATACTCAGAATTACGAGAGAAGGCCTCTACGACTTAATCCTCCATCCTCAGGGTTCCTGCAGGGATAATTTCCCCCACTCAGGGTGAAAACCAGTCAGCAGATCATCAACATATATTCTCTTAGATTCCCTTCATCCCTTGTTTCATCTCCCCCCCTCCCGATTCATTTTGTTACTTCTGAAATCAATGTGGCATTTATATTAAGAAATGAAATTAATAAGTAAATACTTTCTTGAAAATTATATATAGTATATTTCCTTGCAGTATAACAGCACAAATCAAATTTAAGTATTTTCATTTGACACAGGCTTAATGCAGCAAATATTTTCTAGAAAAAAAAAAAAGTAGTGCATTTCTTTGCATTATAACTACAAACCAAATTAAAATATCTCAATTAAACACAGGTTCTCTCATCTAAAGTATTTTGCATTTCTTACTTTGACCAATATAGCAAACATTAGTACAACACTACTCATTTTCAGTAAAAGACATTTATAATAATCGCTCTCACTCCCAATGACGAACATGTTAAAATTTTAATTACCGTATTAGATACACTCAGTGGACTGGACATGATAAAAAACAAATGGGAATTCGAGTGTGCTAGTAATTAATTTTGCTTGCCAAAGTAAATTACCGGTAGACTTTATTGTATACTTAATAATGGGACATAATGGACCTCTTAAAATAACTGACATTACTCTCAATAGGAAAAAGGTAAATTTCTGCTACGAACTCTTCTCTCCTCCTCCGATCCACCCAACTACCCGAGACGCCGCAATAATGTGATGCCAGACGTATGGCCACCACAATACCAGGAGAAAGTGGAAGTAAAATAATTAGTCATATTTAATAATTTGTTTATAAAGTACTCATAGTACTTGATACTTCACGATTTGTATCGATATTTTCAATATAAAGGTAATATCGAAAGTATCGATACTTTGGTATCGATACGCCCACCACTACACGCCACACACATTCCAAAACTGTCCCATTTCCAGTGCCATTACTCCATAATTTTCGTCCTTATGCCATACATAGAGTTTCAAGTGATTACACACCCACACCCACAACCAAACACACCCACACCCAAACACACCCATAGCCAGACACACTCACACCCAGACACACTCACACCCAGACACAAACACATACATACACATACACACCCATACCCACACCCACAAACCCACACCCATACCCACACCCACACACCCACACCCATACTCACACCCCCACACCTCACCCATACCCTCACACCCACAGGCCTACATCCCCACACCACTATACTCCCACACTCCCCCCCATTCCCACATCCCCCCCCCCACACACACACTGTGTGGACAATGCATCACTGAACCGAAATCTGATATTTTGTGAAAGATCAAGACAAGGTTCAGCAAAAATTGGCTGGGAAAGTATCACGGAACATTATATATTGCATTTAAATCACGACTTTACTAGGCATAATGAATATTCGGATGTGAGGTGTGTGAACTTGAGACAAGGAACAGAAGAGGCGAAGTGAACATCGGCCACCGTGCGTGGCCACGCCCGCTGGCTCTGGCAGCCACTAATAATTGTGGATGTAGTGTAGGGGATATTTGGCCATGAAAATAATGCATAATAATTACTATTTTTACACCTGTTGCATATGCTTTACATTAGTCACCCACACTACGTCAAAAAGTAAAATGGGAACGTTGACTATATAATCAGGATGTAATTTGCCACTCTCCCAAAAACTGATGCTCGAGAAGGTTGCAACCCCGCTCCCACCCCTTTACTACGCCAGTCCACTGTATAAAGCTGTTTTCACTGACATCTTCCACAGGGGCCGAAAACTAGTTTTAGTTTCTATTAGCAATGGAATATAACGGGGAGCTATTGTTCACAATTATTCATTATTAGCATAACATTACAGTAATACAAAAGACATGACTTACGTTGGTCCTGAAGGTTGGCACTCTCCTCCCATCTCTTTATCCACTTCATCACAGTTTTTGTAGTGAGGTCAAGTTGATGCGCTGTTGCCCTGATGGAAAAGCCATCATCACGTAGCGCGAAAAATTTGACCTCTGAGCATTAATTTCTCGTCTCGCCGATTTATGTCAACTTGGTGGGGCACGTGATGGTGCTGATTTCACCTTTGAGCAGAGGATAGCCAAAACACCTCGGTGGAACACCCCCTCCCACACCCCACAGAGAGAGAGAGAGAGAGAGAGAGAGAGAGAGAGAGAGAGAGAGAGAGACAGACAGACAGACAGACAGACGGACAGAGATAAAGAGAGAGAGAGAGGGAGGGAGGGAGGGAGGGAGACCGACGGTTGCGTAGAGGAAACATCATGTTAGCTACTTCATCTTAAAACATATGATTTCCATTATTCCTTAGACTCCACCAATCGTCTTCATCTACTTTTGAGTATGAACATGAATTTTAGCTGTTCAGATACTTCGTAAATGTTTGAATATCTTGGCTGCATACACATTATTTTTGGCTGCTTAGATTTTCCTTGAAACGGTAGAACTGTTCATAAATACTGAGCTAAGATGGTTAGCTGAAAAACTGCCCGTGTGTAGGGATTAAGACATGCGATAACTCACTAAATCGCATAATCATATTGATTCATAGCCGAGCTTCTAATATTCTGTTATGTGCTTTTCTGCTGTTATTTTATTATTTTTTTAAGGCGGGCGAATATAAACATACTTTCATGATTTAATCAGCAGTAAGATTGACTGATATCTTTGAGTATGAAAATAAAATTCTCACTTCATTTAACAGTCGGTGAGCGAATGACACTGCTTTGATACCAACCAAAGTCTGGTTGCTCGTGGGAGGTCCGAAGCTATAACCTGTCGTCCGGGAAGGAGGGGGAGAGACTAGCGCCTTTCACGCTGGGTGTAGTACGAACTTCTGAACGGGGCTGTACATTCTGTTTTCAGTGTATGGTCCTGCTGAAACCCTCGTTTTGTTCTCAAGAACTGTTCTGTGCTGAAACCATGCCTTGAAAAACTCTTTGCCTCTATCTGTCAAGTTGTTCCGTGTTCCTTCTTGTTGGAGATAATTCAGCGTTAGCCAAGAAAGGGTTACCACTCCCGTCTCTCTGACTATCCCCATTTTCTCCAACCCGTTCACTGTTGCGTATTTGAGAGATCACATAACTTCTCTTGCCTCTCCGAAGAGACATAGAGTTGTCAGTCTTTATATTTTTTGCATGGACTTGTGAGATGGAGTCAGATGCATCCAAAACGCACAAGAGATAACCTACTATCCGAATACGTTTGTTATTAGAGTTTTCCTTGTCGTTTCGTGGCAGACATATGGGGTAGACTTGTGTATTCGGAAAATATGTTTTCAGCTGCATATATCTGTTTAAACATGCTGAAAAGTATGTAGGCTAGATGAGCAATGTAGGAAAAAGGCTGATGGTATTTCGATGGAAGTTTTCTTCACAACATACATTTCTCCCTTATATCTGAATTTTACCGTGATATGGAAATATTCAGCCTTAATGATGTCAGAGTTGTTCCTTTTAGTACCAGTTGTTTGAAAATTAATGTTGAAGAAAATTCCGAAGAGGAAAAGTTGAGATAGTATCAACAGAAAGATGGATATATTTGAATAGATATATATCAGTGCATAATAGATATATATCATGCAATTGTTCCATGTCATGTAATGGGATGGTAAGAGTCTAGGTGTAAATTAAGGGACCCATTTGAGATACCAAACTAGAAAAAATTTCTCTAGGATTCATCATGCATTTTCTGGTGCTGCGAATTCGATTAGTGTCAGTAGTAATTTAAACCCTGTGAAGAGAATGGCATCGGCTGACACCTCCAGCAGTGAAAGCTTTACTGTGCTGTCTTGCTTCAGTCTTTGAATGTATCCTCAACAGGAATAATTTGAAACGCATATTTACGTCTCAAGATCTTATTTTTGACAGCCAGTTTGAGTTCTACCAGGGACACTTCATTTGGCGAGCCTCTCACCTTCAATTTTTTTTTTTTCTTACTCTTTATCATTGGTCACTTGGGACTTTGATTAAAACTTTGCCATTGCGGTTGGCATCTCAAAGGTTTTCGGCATAGTTTGAAACAAATCTTTAATTTCCAAAGTGCCCTATTTCGGTTTTTATCATTCTGTCTATATCTTCATCTCAAGTTTTTTGTTGTTGTTGTTGATCTGTAATTGCTGTTGTAGACTTTATATTTAAGGCTATCTGTTGTGGCGTTCCTAAAGGTTCTGTCCTGTCACCAAACCTCATGTTTATGCCTCCGCCCATCTATGTTGGAGAGGGCATTAACTGTATGTTCGTGCTTGCGTGGATGAGTGCGTCTGTGCATCTGTAACACTTTTCTGGCCGCGATATCCCTAGAACCCATTGACAGATTTTCATCAAACTTTGTTCAGTGGTGCAGAATGAGGTGATGATGGTTTGGCCCACCTATGGTGGAGAAGGCATTAAGTGATTGTTCTGTACGTTCATGAGTCCGTGCGTCCATAACACTCTCGTGGGCGTGATGTCTCCAGAACTGATTGACGGGTTTCCACCAAACTTCTGTCAATGATGCAGTATGAGATGGTGAACTGATTAGGTCAGCTAGATCATAGGGTCAAAGGCGAAGGTCATATGAGGCTGTCTTTGTTTATCCATGTGGGCATGATATCTCCTGAGCCCCTCAACGGATTTCAAAAAAAACTTTTGTCATGATACAGTATGAATGGACGGTGAACTATCTATCTATCTATATACCTAGACTGCTTCCCCCAAGGAAAGGGAGGTAGCCGAGACAGGACGACACACTCTCCATTTACTCATCCATTCAAACACATTCATTCGCATCTTAGCCCCAAAGAGGAGAACGGACAGATCCTCACCGCACCACACCTCACAAGGGTCAACTGCGCAATGCAATCAGTGACATCCGCAGCAGGGCCCGACAGCAGAACTGGTTTACCCCTGCCACATCATAACAGACCCATCCCCTTACCCACACCTGACCTGACTAGCTGATCAGACCAAATGTGGGAGAATACCCCCTCAGGGCTGCGTCATCACTTATTCACAATTTCTCTCCATTTATTTCTGTCACACACAGCCACTCTTCCTTGCTCAACAGACATCCCTTTCGCATCCAACGCTCTCTTCACACTGTCCATCCATCCTATTCGTGGTCTTCCTCTCAGCCTTACACCTCTCACATCAGATCTAGTTATCTTTTTCACCAATCGCTCATTATCCATTCTCTCCATATGCCCAAACCATTGCAACACCCTCTGCTCAACTCTACGAGCCATCTCCCAAACAACTCCAGTTCTCCTTCGCACTTCATCATTTCGCACCCGATCCATATGCGTCCCTCCACACATACTCCTCAGACACCTCATCTCCATTACATTCAAACTTTTCCTCTCTGCTACACCCATATTCCATGTTTCAGCCCCATATAATGCAGTCGGTACCACAACACCCTCATACAGCCTTCTCTTTACATCCATTCTAAGCGAACGACATTTAAACACTTTTTTCATTCCTCCCAGCACCTTTCCTACTTCATTTATTCTAAACTTCACTTCTGCATCTATTCTTCCATCCACAGCAACATGTGACCCTAGATATTTAAAACAATCTACCTCCTCAAGCAACTCACCATTCAAAATTATATTCATTCCCCTACCATCTATCAACCTCGTACACTTCATCACTTTACTCTTATTCTCATTTACTTTCAATTTCCTCCTGTCACACACCCTTCCAAACTCCTCTACCAACTGTCTCAATCTCTCCTCTGAATCAGTCACCAGTGCAGTATCATCTGCAAAACCGCAGCTGCTTCAGATTCCACTCTCCACCATCAACATTTACCAGACTCAGACCACCTAAAACTCTTGCATTCACCTCCCTTACAACACCATCCATGTAAATATTAAACAACCAAGGCGACATCACACATCCCTGTCGCAGCCCCACTCTCACGGGAAACCAATCACTCACAGCATTTCCCACTCTTACACACGCTCTACTATTTACATAAAAACTTTTCACCCCTTTTAATAACCTACCATCAAGTCCATACAATCTTAAAACAGTCCACAAAGCCTCCCTATCAATTCTATCATACGCTTTCTCTAAATCCATAAATACTCAAAACACATCCTTGCCTTTTGCTAAATACTTTTCACACACTTGTCTCACAGCAAACACCTGATCAATGCATCCCCTCCCTCTCCTAAAGCCACACTGCTCATCAGCAATCACTCCCTCTGTACCCTCTCTAACTCTCATAATTAACACTCTACCATACACCTTCCCTACAACACTCAACAGACTTATACCCCTAAAGCTAGTCCATTCATACTTATCACCCTTGCCTTTATACAACGGGACCACACAAGCACTTGCCCAGTCAATTGGCACCATACCTTTCTCAAAGCACACATTCAACAATCTTACTAACCAGTCAACAATAGTCACTCCACCACCCTTCAGGCATTCCACAGCACACCCATCCATACCTGCAGCTTTCCCTGTTTTCATCTCCTTTACTGCCTTCTCCACTTCCTCCTTCGTGATCAAAGAATCATTCAACTCTCCCAACACATTTATTCCTTGCACCCTTCCATCCGCCACAATCTCAGCCACCCTTTCCTCCTCTATATTTAACAGTCTTTCAAAATACTCTGCCCATCTCTTCCTTACTGCATCCATCTCAGTTAACATCCTTCCATCATCTGCTTTTACTCGTTCTTCCTTCCCAGACTCTCCCTTTCGCACCCTTTTCACCTCCTTCCAAAACATTTTCTTATTCTGTTGAAAATTCTCTGTCAGCCGCCTACCCCACCTCTCATCTGCTGCCACTTTAGCATCACGCACAGCCCTTCTCGCTCTATTCCTCTTTTCCTTATACCTTTCATATGACGTCTAATCCTTCCTCTGCAGCCACACATCATATGCACGTCTCTTCTCAGCCACAGCCATACTTACTTCCTCGCACCACCATTCACTTCCTTTTCTTACACCACCACCCACACGTCTCACACCACACACCTCTTCTGCATGCCCCACCACAGCACTCTTAAACAACTGCCATTCCTCATCCACGCTGCCATTTTCCCGATCTTTCACTGCGTTCCACTCATCTTTCAATTTCTCCTGATACTCTATCTTTTTCTCTTTTATCCAACTCACTCACTTTCAAAACCTCCCTGCCACACCTAACCCTCCCAGCTCTCACCCATCTCTTACCTACTCTTAACTTTCCCTCCACCAGGTAGTGGTCAGACATACTTCCACCCTCCCCTCTCAGAACTCTCACATCCAACAATCTTCCTATTAAATTCCTAGACACAACCACATAGTCCATCAAAGCTCTATCAACAACCCTTCCACCCTCCTGTCTCACCCATGTATACTTATAAATATCTTTCTTCTCAAACAGCGTATTCCCAATCACCATCTCTTGCTCAACACACATCGCTATCATTCGTTCCCCATTTTCATTTCTTCCAGGCACACCATGCATACCAACTACACCTTCAACTGCTACATTTCCCACTCTAGCATTCAGATCTCCCATCATTACCACATTCACATTCGCTCCAAAACTCTGCAGACACTCAACAACATCATTCCAGAAAGACTCCCTCTCTTGTTCATCCCTTTCACTACCAGGCCCATATGCACTCACAAACACCCACAACTCACGTTCAAATTTCGCTTTCACCCACATCAGTCTCGATGACACCTCCTTCCATTCAATCACACATTGCTGTACTTCCGGACTCACTAACAAGGCCACACCTTCTCTTGCCCTTCCTCTATCAACACCTGACAATCTTCCATTCACACTTCCAAACATAGATTCCCCCTTCCCTTTCATCTTCGTTTCACTCAAAGCTAACACATCCAACTTCCTTCTCACAAACATTCTCCCAATCTCCTTCCTTTTAGCCTCAATCGTACTACATCCACGCACATTCTTAGACCCAATCTTCAGGGTACGGGGATAACTCCATCCCCCATCCCTTTCTCTGGCCTGTCTCTTTTTAGGAACTAAAAAAACAGAGGAGGGGGTCCCTAGTCCCCTCACCCCGTCCCTTTTAGTCGCCTTTTACGACATGCAGGGAATACGGTGGCAGTATTCTTCCTAACACAACCTGGCTGCAGAGTAGTAGTACCACCCCATAGTGCGGCCAGGTTGTGTCCCCCCCGCCACAGGGGGGGACACAATGGGTCGGTGAACAAGGTCAGATGGGGTCGACATAGTTTATCCTTATGGGAGCAATTTATCCTGAAACCCTTGTCGGATTTAGACCAAACTTTTGTCAGTGATGCAGCATGAGTGGAGAGAGAACTGATTATGTCAGCCAGGTCATGGAAGCTGTATGACAAGCCTGTGTGTAAGGCTTGGCAGAGGCACACTGAGCGACGTTTTTTGTTGACAGCTCGGGGCCTGAGTTCTCTGCAATTCGTTCTATTGATCAGTGATGTGTGATGCACTGTTAACAATATCCATTCATATGGTTATGACTCCACCTTTCACATCTCCACCTGCTTCTCACAGCTTCCAACACAGAAGGTACTAACTATTCCTAGGATGAGCCTATGTACAGCACACCTGGAATATTATTATTTTGGATGTATTTTTGATTGCTATAAAAGAAACTTTGTAATGCATCAAAAACTCAGTTTTCAAATTCCTAATTCACTTTGCCTGCCAAATTTCCTACAGAAAGATCCCTAAATATTCAACACTACAGCACACAGTACCTTGTTATTTTTCAGTTTCCTTGGGGTTTCATTTTCTCGGGTCCTATTATGGCAAGATCCCATCCCCTACTACAGTCGTTCTATTTTATGAAGGCAGTTTGGGTGGGGCGCTGTGGGACCTCACTCTGTTAGCTCTGTTGCTAAATCGTCGCCACACACGTGCTCTCTCTCTCTCTCTCTCTCTCTCTCTCTCATATTTATTTTAACTACTACTAATTGTATTTTCTCTATTTTTTCTCTTGTTTTCGACTTTTTTAACACACCACCCCTGAGGTAAAAGTCTATAGATGCGTTTTTTTTTTTTTTTTATAGCTTCCATGGCTGGAGACTGACCGAGTATGACCCGCTCACTCAGGGCTATCCCTTGTGTCACCACCTGACAACGTCGCAAAAGCAACTCTGACAAGTCTTATGAGATTTATACTATACTATAGCTTTTTTACTGAATTACATCTATACAGAGTGTTTAAAATTCATTTATAAGTAGTTACTAGCTTAAAATAGGAGAGTGAGAGAGATAGAGAGAGGTGAGCACAAATAATTACACGTGTGTCGGCGGCGATGTGGCAGAAGAGCTAACAGTGAGAGGTCCCAGATCACCCCACCCAAACTGCCTTCATAAAATAGAACGACTGTAGCAGAATCCACTTATCTCTTCTTTCTTTACCCTTGTGCACTTGTTAAATTTTTCTCCCTTGTTAAGTATAAATCTTATGGATGAGAGGACTCCCTTTACATCTCTTCTAAATAAGATGGAGGCAAAAGCTTTTGCTCATAATGGTTTAAATCATGACAGTCTATGAAGTATATTGTTCATTCATGATTTGGTGATGGGCTATTCTTGCCTTATACGATTTGACTGAGATGCTATTTTGCCCAAACTGGTATCAGATTTGGACATCGACTAATGAGAGATGTAAGGTATGATGCCTAATAACTGAAACATCTTTCACTGAAGGGCAGTCTTGACTTAAGCTTTATCTTAAGGCAACCGGAAATAGTAAAACCTTCTGTGTGAGTAATAGTATTTGAAATGCGTATCATGGCAACCACTTCAATATGTGTGTACATATGAGGCTCCATTCTGTGCTTAAACTTCACAGAGCCTAGATGGCATGAGAGACATGTTACGTTTCTCCCATTTTCTCTCCCTTGCTGCTAGTAATAAACTCAAGCCCTGCCAACAGATATGGTAATAGCAAACCTCAGATAACCATCAGTCGTATATACAATAGGGGGTAGGGGATACGTAGTGATTATATAAGCAAAAATTACGTCAATAGATAAGAAAAAGATTACATGGCGGGGTCTGAGTATAACTGCTGTCATTATCCAATGGTCAAGGCAGAGAGCTCCCACCATGCAGAAAACCTACTTTGACATTGTCTCAGATAGTAGAGAGAGAGAGAGAGAGAGAGAGAGAGAGAGAGAGTACATAGGAGCACATATACCAGGGGGCCTTTTAGCCAATGACGAATTTATCTGTTAGGAAAAAATGCTAATTTTAAGATCTAACCAACGGGTAAAAAAAAAAGAGTGAAAAGAGGAAGGCTCATCCCCACCCACCATACCAACTGGTTAAACCGGCAGGAAAAAGGAACAAAAAAAAACATTCTTGTTAGGTAGAACAAGCATGGAAATTTTTACGCAAGTGGCGGGAGAGGAACAACTGTGCAGTATATTATCTCTGTTTCACAGATCTGTAAAAGAAAAGAAACACAATCGCCGAATGAGCTCATTCTTAAGCAAATGTCTCTCAGTCATGAACATGCACTTCAAAATGGAAATACACAACACTACGTTGGCTATAGCTCATTGTCTCAAAATATTTGTCTAGCTGAATTTTAAACATACAAATAGTTTTTGTATAACTACTGTTGCTGGTAGCCTAGTCATTTGTTTCACAATGCAAATATTAAAATAAATGTCCCCATGCTGGTGCTGCATCTCTTACTCATGAGTTTCGTTCCTTTATTTCTAGTTACAGTATCATTCAGAATTATGAACCAATTTTCATATTTAACATAATCAAACTTGTTAAGAAATTTAAAATCTTGTATTAGATCTCCCCAGAATCTTCGCTCTTATAGAGGAAATATGTTTAGTTTCTTTAGTAGGTCTTTGTAGTGTAAATTTTGCAGTGATGGGGTCATTTTTGTGACTATGCGCTGCACTCTGTTGAGCCTTTCTTCGTATGAAATAAGATTCGGGCACCATTGCTGCACACGGTGTTTTAGGTGTGGTCTAACTAATGACATATAAAGCATAGAGAATACATCAGGCGTTTTATGATGAAATTTACTTGCAATGAAGCAAAACATTTTATTTGCATAGTTACTTGTGCTATACACTGTTTTGAGTTATTGAAATCGTTACTACTAATAAAATATATTTGTAGTTACTTCCTGTGCATTAACCCCTTAACCGCGGGGCTTCACTTTCGTGATGCTTGGGAGCAAGGGATCATACCGTGGGGCGTCACTTTTGTGATTCTGTGTTATTTTGAATTTGCCCAGGCTTTCAAGTGGTGGCTTGTATCATCTATCAGTGCTGCCAATGTCCAACACTAGTCACCACTCCTAATCTCATCTGAACTCCCATCCATTGTTGACAATTTAGCCATTTCTCCCCATTCTTGACTGCCCTCACTACCTCCCCTCCATTACCCTCTCCTCTCGCCTGCCTGGCCACGCTGCGCTAAGTAAATCTTCCCCGGAATTTTCCACTGATTTCACCCGTTGAAATAAGCCCTATGCCCTATTCTTATACCAAATAATATATACAAAAAAGTAATAAGGTAAGTCATAGTGCCATACACCTGGAACTGGCTAATTATCACCTGACAACACCTCACGTGCACTTATTCGCTAATTTTCCCTGTTTATTTCCCCTTGAAATATGCCATATAATCTATTCTCATAATAAAAATATACAGTAATCACTCCAATATCTGGAGTAATAGAGCCATTGGTAGGTTCGGGTATTGGTTTCGTCCGGATATTGGGCCCCAGCTTATGGACTTGTACTTATGGACCCTAACTCAGAGAAACACCTATACAACTCCCTCTGGACATGAATAGCACTTATTTAACACCCAAATCACATCAATAAGGCACATCAATGACTGAAATAAATGCAAAAGAAACATAAAATGAGGGTTTAGAAGTATGTTCATACATTAATAAACATTCTGGTACTTGTGGACCCTAACCTAGCCTAACTCTGAAAAACACATTCCTACTGCACATGCATGAGGTAAGTATAGTATGGAAAAAAGTACAGTATGAAACATTCTGGTAAGTATAGTATGGAAAAAAGTACAGTATGAAACATTCTGGCTACTTACAGCAAGTCCCTGGCCACCTCGATGAATAACCGCCTCCTCTCAGACTCTGACAGTAAGAACGATTTCCTGAAGCACTTGCAGTACACTCTTCCTGAAGTCTTGCACTGAACTTAGTCAATAACACACAGAAGTCCATTCTCTTCGCAGTGTTCACTTTAGTCCAAATAATGTTCCAGTATAATTTAGTGTTGCACATTAACTTTTCCCAAGTTATTTTTTATTTTCCAAAGCCAAAACAAAGAAGGTTAGTTACGTTAAATTTTGTTTCCACTGAATCTTTTCTCTCATTTCGAAAACCTTAACACAACACACCATTTTTTTCACTGCACAACACTCAAAATTCCCGTGTGGTCTAGTGGAGAAGTTCTTGCTGTTTATTCACTGTCAGAGTCCGAGAGTATCACTGGCAGGCGACCAAGGGGTGCATCGCTGGGTCGTGGTGATGGCATACCGACTGCAGAAGACTCTGAGGAAAGCCACAAACTCACGTCGAGCGGTGACTCCACTGTAGCTGATGTGCTGGGCTGTGGCTCGGAGCATGAGGGCCTGTCTTGGGGAGGCAACGGAGTGGAGCCAGGGCTTGGCACAGCGGGGGTCACAGGCCTGAAAAAACTGTCAATCGTTGACTGACGCAAGGACCGACGATTCTGGCGATTGATGATGCGCTGCCTGAAAGCACTCACCTCCTCCACGAGTCCCAAGGGCCCCATCTCCCTGTCGCAGTCCGGGTGTTCCAGGTAGTCTAGGACGAACTCTAGATGTTCCCGAAGTGTGCTCAGCTTGGGGATGGCTGGAGTAGTGTCCTGCTGAGAGGAGTTCGCATCATCGTCGCCTTCGTCGTCGAAATCTTCAAGTTCGGGACTGACACCAGCAACTGAAGATGCGATCTCTATATCAGACAACGTCTGATACCCAGGATCGCCCTCGTCGTCGTCCAACCACTCACGTACATCGTCCACATCAACAACGTCGCCGTGCATACGTAGCCATGCATGGAAGTCATCCATGTCAAAGCCCAGAAAATCGTACTCCACATCTGCTCCGAGAAGCATACGAGACCAACCATTTTCAAGAGTTTTCACAGGGACTTCCTTCCATGCACTAGCCCAGTTGTACAGCGCAGACTTGATGTTGTAGCGGCGAAGGTTTTCCAAAGTCCGCTTGCCTCGAGCGTCACGTCCTTCCCTGCGCTCGTCCTCGTCCTTGAGAACAACCATCACCTCGTCCAGGAACTTCCGACGGTACAGGCGCTTTGTTGCCATGCTCACTCCTTGGTCCATGGGTTGAATGAGAGCAGTCGTATTAGGTGGCAGAAACACGCACCTAATACGGCCATTCTCAGCAACCAAGTCCTTGTCGCACGGGTGGGCAGGTGCATTGTCGAGCAGAAGGAGAGCCTTTACCTGGTCGTGAGGGATTCCCAGTGTCTTCGTCTGGTACTGGATGACCTCCTTGATGAAGTGACGGTGAAACCAGTCTTTGAAAATCACAGCTGTGGACCATGCTTTCAAAGAATGGTACCATACGACAGGAAGGACATCCATCACCCCATGAAGGCACCGAGGCTGCTTTGCACGGCCAACAACAACGGGCTTAAGCCGGTGCATGCCGTTAGCACTGGCACAACACAAAGCAGATATCCGTTACTTAGAAAGCTTGCGGCCAGGTACACGCTTCTCCGTCTCCTCGGCTAGAGTGTTCATTGGCAGTGAGCGATAGAATAGGCCAGTTTCGTCTGCGTTATAGACTTGACCGAGAGTGGGGCCCTCCCTGTCGATCAAGCCTTTCACCTTGTGCCGAAACTCGTCAACTCCATCCTCGTTAGCGTCCAATGCTTCGCCATGTGCTTTATGGTTAGTAAGGCCATGTCGCAACTTGAACGCAAAGAGCCAACCCTCGGATGCCTTGAAGTCTAGGGCATCGTGAAGCCTTGCAAACTTCTCAACAGCCTTCAGCTCCATTCCACGTACCATCACACCAGCTGCATGTTGCTGTCGGTACCAAATCAATGTGGATCGGTCGATTTCTGCAAACTTGGGGGTAAACCTAACCTTCCTTTCCACGTTACGTTTGCTTCTCGACGAGAAGTCAGCTGTGTACTGCATGAGTTTGTCTCGGGAACGTTTGATATCGAACAAAGTCGACCGGGCCAGGTTATACTCGCGGAGAATGCGGGAAGAAGACCAACCCGCATCAACTTTCTCCAATATCTCCCACTTCTTTTCCAGAGTCAACACCACTCTCTTCCTTTCCTCAGGTGGCGGGGCCATCATCACACACACTAAGAGGAGGGCTGAGAGCAGCAGGAGGCCTTGCAGCAAGTACGGCACCACCACAAAAGCGAGCACGTGGGCAGCCATTGCAAAGAGCATAGGTCCAGTCGCGGTGAGAGACAGGCGGGAAGTGGGGAGGATGCACCGTCGCTCTATCGGACGTTGGAGGAATGACAAACCAAAACAATGCTCTCCCGCGGTGCGCGCGGCAAGTTCAAATTACGGACGGCAAAAAATCGATTTTTAAATTTTTTTTTTGGGGGGGTTCGGACCATTTTCGGAATGTTGGATCCCAGGATGATAAGGTCCAGGTAGTGGGGATGTTCGGTTATTGGGCGTCCGGATATTAGAGTGATTACTGTATATAAGAAAGGAAGGGAGAAGCCTAAGTGATATTTACATTCACCTGGAACTACCTAATTAATTATGTATTTTCTAGATTTCCTGCCAATCATTTCATAGCGTATTTATTAGCAGCTGTCACAACGCTGACATTGGCAGCGTTGCACTCCCCCTAGGCCACCACATCATTCAGTTCACTGTCGTCTTTCAAGGTAAAACCAAGTCGGATTTGCGCCTGTCCAATTTCGCCACATTTTAGCCCCATGCAAAGGGCCCTGTGACCTCTACCCCTACTAAACCTTGTGTGGAAAGGGGTAAAGGGCTAAGTGACTGCTGTAGAATGTGAACTAGCTAATTTATCAATGAAAATGATGGACAGTGACTAAGATCTTTCTGGTAAGTAAAACAGTGCAGGTGGAAATGTAAATAATGTGTAAATAATGTGTTAACAGCAAGTGAAAGCAATGAATGTAAACATAAGTGAACAGTGGTAAATAGTTTTATAAGTTACTGCAAGTGACAGTGCATAACAGTGTAAATAAAATAGAAATGAAAATAATGTAAATAAAATAGAGAATGTAAATAGAAATGTAAATGAGTAGTAATATAAGATTACGAGCATATATACTAGGAGTAATGAAAGTGAAAGTTTCACTCTAGCATGTATGAATACTATGAGTTATGAAAGTGGAAGTGAAAGTGACAGATTCGCTCTCAACGCTAGTATACAGGACGAGAAAGTGAATGCTACGTATTTTACTGAAAGAGAAATTGAATGCCTACAGTAACAATGAACTACTATTACTGAAGGAAACTTATGGATAAAGACTACAGATTTATATAAGTGTTATATAGTAATAGAAATATAAAGTATGAGTGTTTTTATGAAAAATAAATGACAGAATACCAGCGGCGAACGAGCGCAAGTGGGAAGGTCATACGCGCTCGTAATTTTCATTGCTTTCACAGTTTTTTTTTTTTTTTTTGGAGTATGGATTCCAAACTATTTGAAAATCATAGAATAGTGTGTCTAGTGATAATACCAGGCTGTGGTAATCATATTACGGGGTGTCAGGAAGTGTAAAGTGGAGACTTCATTACCCAACTTCAGAAGTCTCCACAAGTCCTACGGTACTCGACGAAGGCTCAACAAACATCCCAGGAGAAAGCTAAAGGTATGTGCCATGTGCATATTTAATTATAATATTGTAGGACTAATAACTGATTTTTGGGAAATATTTTTACAAAGTCTGTCGGAGTGCGAATATCCTAGCGGGGCATGCAAGTCGAGCCAAAAGAACATTAAGAGAAAATATGGACACTGCATACCAATCTTCCGATCTCGATGCTGATTTCGTTGAAATCTATCAGCACATTTTCCCCTATTTCGGATTTTTTTTTGGGAGGGGAGGGTCTAGCTCATTCCAGAATCACAGGGAAGGTAGGGGGAGTGTTACGAATCCTGAATATTGAATAACGTTTGTTAATCCATTGTATGGCATGTACAAAGATATCAAAGACAAATATGCCAATTTATATATTTTTTTTTTGGTTAAAGAGGACTGACCTCGCTAGAAATCATGGCTGGGGAACCATATGTAGTAGACGACCTTCCCTGTAACCAAACGAACTTACCTGGGAAATGTTATTCAAACCTTTCCCTTACTTGCTTATATTTATTTATTTATTTATTTTTTGTATGAGGCTGACCATCCCATGAATCATGGAGGAGGAAGTCACGCTCCCCAAATATCGATGTACAGTTTCCTCCTAGTCTGAATGAATTTCACAGAACCTCGTTCCGAGACATATACAAAGTTTTATTGAATTTTTTAATACACTGGACCCTACTAAAGAAAATGAAACAGTGGACCCAGTTGGCACGCTTGAACATTTTGTTATATGGGCCAAAATCCAAAATGGCCGCCTGAAAAAAATGAAAAAAATTCAATACTTGATTACTATTGTCACTAGTTTTACTAATATTACAATATTTAATTGTAGAATTATTTCAAGAAATTCTTGGCATAACAAAGTATATTATATATGTGTAAACTGTGAAAAGAAACATTACTTAATTATAATTGCTTAAAAAACGTACCAAATGTGATTACCGTACCCTGTTAGACTATTACCAGGTGTTACCACAATAATTCATTTTCTTAACAACAGGGAAAGGATGGGGAATTAGTTCTTTCTGTCAGTAAACATTTTAAAATATTTACCATGTCTCTTCCAACAAACATATTTAAACCCCAATCTTTTTCACAAGTAAAATGTTCATATCCCTTATATCAGAATGTCAGACCAATTATGCCCTTCAAAATTTATCAAAATGCTTTGCATAAAAAATATATGTTGCTTATAAATATAAAAACACTGATAAACTAAACACATTTACAATTAATATAATAAGTGTCTGGCATTTCCATGTCCATACATTCTTCCATACTTTCCTCTTCTTCAACTGACACTCTTGCTTTACTTTGAGGATTGTGGCAGTCACTTCCATGGCAAGCACAAAACAGTGAGAAAGAAAGTTGTGCAGCAGCACAACTGCAACTGACAGTTGAACATGAGGTCCGGGATCGGCACCCACACTTGATTCATTTTAGGATACCAAGTGGTGCAGGAGAAACATCAGGTGGCAAGCCAGTTGGAACCAACATGTTTGAGTCAGGATTCTCGGTCCACCCATAATGAAGAGGGTTCATTTTTGGTGGCTCTGGATCATGAGAGCTTTTCCAAATTGCTGCCTGTATATGGGCTCTGCAAACATGTTCTTCAATTGCTTCTGTTGTTGGTGCCAAAGCTTTTAGTTCTGATGCTGTGGTGAGCCGAAGATTGCCCACCTTTGATTGCCACACAGTATATCTTAAAGATGTCGTGTTGTTTTCGTTTGGAAAGCCATAACATGCTGCAAGGAATTTTGTGGTTTCAGCAGTAACATCAGTCAACTCTTCTTGTTGCCACCCTAATCTAGTAAGTGTCTTCCCACTCTTTGTTGCTTTTAACATTGCTCCTTTACCTATACCCCATAAATATGAAATACTCTCACATCCTGTAAGAACATTGGCAGGTAACAGACTGTTGAGAACATATTGATTTTGCTCAACTGTTGTTTTAATATCTGCACTTGATCATGAAGGGCTTGTTCCAACCATTACCATATTGCAGGCAAGATTTTCTTGTTTATAGAAGTGGCATAGCAGGACAAATATGTCTGTGTTATCAGCAACAATTCTAATGCTGTGTCTTCCTGACCTTGCCAAATGGACAGCTTGCTGCACCACAATAACATCAGCTTCTTCATGTGTAGTGCGCAAGTCAGGCCTGCTTTTTCTGATTCCATTACAAAGCTCTACTGGTATTGGTTCCTTACCTGTAATCATAAGGTTTTTGTCATTGTGTGGCAGTAGATCAGTATGCTCACACAGATACTCACAAATGAGATTAATCACCAGGGATTTATTGTGTGTAACAGATAAGCAGATCATCTGTGGTGGCAGAGGTGTTGCCAATGACAGTCTGTGGCATCTACTTGCTTCCTTCCCAGCTGTAGCTGTTCGTGCTGCCTCTTTTATGCTTCCACTGTGATATCTGTCAAAGACCAGATGTGTGTTTGCCGCTAAAAGACAATGACATATGTGCTGTACAAACTTTAGTATATAATATTCTATGAGACCTTTGCTTGGCCATTTGACAACCCAGAGTATTGCATACCCATCAAGTATTATAGCATCAGCTGGGACCGTTCTGCGATCAGATACTTCCACTTGGATTTTGGCTTTCAGGGTGGCTTTAGAAGGTGACAGCCTTAGGGACCAGTTTAAGGATTTGAATTTCATAAAATCAGACTTTACTGATCTACCTGAAGACCCGCCGACATGTCGTAAAAATACCTCTGCTAATACCAGTACACCAGTCCTGTATGAGACAGCCCTAGCATGTATTCAATATGGACGGTGGGTGTTAGCGCCGAAGTGGTGACATGTAGAGGTGTATGGTATGTAGGATGACTACTGGGCATTGAGAGCAGGCTGTGAAACCTATGCCCAGAGTCGGACACACACACACACACACACACACACACACACACACACACATATATATAATCACCTGTCTTTTCCTGGAATATTGAGGGTGGAAATGCAGCCAACATATAAGAAAGAACATCTCTCATGTTGATGTTCCTAGAGGTTTGAAGACAAAGCACTCATTAATAGATCAATATGGAATCATACACAGATATATTGTCCACTTTAATTTTTTTTCTTGAAGTTGACATGAGCACAACTGGTCTTGTGAGTGGCTTGTGAAAACTCTGTGGCCATCCTTCCTCAAATGTTTTCATCATAGCTGCTCCCAATTCAACAGCCCTGTCAACACTGACATGCTCTGCACCTATCCTGCCTGTAACCACATTAATAAGTCCAGGTGGATGGCACTCTCCTTTCAGTGGATCTATGTAGCTTTGAAGCTTCTCCCAAATTTTTGCTCTGTCTACTTCATAACTTTGTATCTTTGAAGGACCTTCTTCCTTATGGATCACGACTGTGGATTGTTCGTTTCCATGAAGCATGGATACAACATCTTTTTTCAGTTGAGCGCAGATATGTCGTCCAAGAGCCCATCTTTTCAATGCTGCTGGTTGATTGTTTATTCCAATAATTCCTTCTGGACTATGGCCATAACGCACGAAAGTTGTCTCAATGTACTGGTCACACCAGATGCCGTTCCAGATGCCTGGTTGATGTCGCAATACATGACCTTCGTCCATGAAGTCTTGAAGCACTTCATCAGGCACCTTGCTCATAGAATGAAAGTAAAAAAATCTTTAAAATAAAATGTTACAATGTGTAGTTTACAGGTGATCATTTTGTTTAGTGCATGTTCTGATAGGAAAAATTAATATTATTACTGTATAAAGAAAATTGAAAACTGGAAAAGATAGCTAAACATGTTTTATTAGCAACATCATTCATGCAGGCGGCCATATTGAATTTCGGCCTCCGTATTGAAACGCTTAAGTGTGCCAGCTGGGTGCACTTTTTTATATTGATGGTTACATCCCAAAGTATCAGAAAATGCAATGAAACTTTGTATATGTCTCAGAACGAGGTTCACCCGAAAATGATCATTCTGCCACCAGACTATCCTGTGCATTCAGATAAAACATGGAACTGCATACCTGATCCTGTGATATGTATGCCGATTTCTTTGAAATCCATGAGCCCACTTTCTCTTTCTCTGATTGTTTTTATTTTTAGGAGGTGGCTAACCCACTCACAAGAGTCGTTGATGTTAACGCTCTCCAGGTATCTATTCACTTTATATATATATATATATATATATATATATATATATATATATATATATATATATATATATATAAGTTTAACTGTTTGTAATTGAGACTAATACAGTGATTAAATTATCATAATTTTTTAACGTTATTATATTATTACAGTAAAACTATTTGATCAGAACGTGAGCGTTTGAAATTTAGTAGCATACAGTTATTGGAAAGATTGAATCATAACTCAGTGGCACAGAGTACTTTAAAAAAATGAGTTTAGAATATGCTATTTTTGTGTCATATACCTATTCCATATGGCCTGAAAATGACAATAAAATTGGCCAAAATGCTAAATTTTTTTCAGGAGGGGACTTACAGCATCCCCACCCCCCGAACTCCCCAGCTGTATGGGTTGGCTGCACTTGCCAATGTCATGGGCTGCACAGCTAAAAAGAGTAAAAAAAAAAAAATGGCCCCCGCTTTTTAACTTTCTGTTTACGCCACTGCGGATGAGGGTCTATTGTACAACTAAAGATATTAAAGCCATATATGCCCTCCTTTCACTATTTATGAAAATTTTTTATTAGGTAAGGGGGACCTGATGACCCTTGAAGTCTAGTTTGGAGAACTGAGTATTGTGGAAGACCTTTGGATTAACCAGATGAACTCACCTGGGTTGTTTCAAATATTTTCCATATTTCTGATCGTTTTAAATTTTTGGAAGGGAGATGATCTCCCAAGGCTCGTTTGGAGTGGAGCCAAAGTCCCCAAATATCGTCTTACAGACAAAAGTCCTTTGTACAACATGTACTAAAATATCAAAACCGCATTGGTGTTGTCTCTGTTTTTTATTCTTTACGAATCTTAGAGGGGGGGAGGGGCTGAACCACTTAAAATATGGTGGAATGTGTCGGGGGATGTTATCAAGTAACCAGACGAACCGATTTGAGGAATTTCGTTGAAATCGGCCCACATTCCCCTATTTCTGATCGTTCTTATTTTTGGTGTGGGGACCCTTCCAAATAATCTTTGGGGAGGTCACGCTCCCCAAATACCGGGTATAGCATAAGAGATGAGAGTCCATTGTACAACATAAACTACAATATCAAAGCAATATCTGCCCTTCTTTCACTACTTCAATCTGGCCTGGGGGAAACAACCTCATGAAAACCATTGTTGACAATTTGTACGGTATATAATGGAAAACCTTCCCAAGAAACTGACGAACCCACCTGGGAGAGTTTCATTCAAATCCACCAAATACCCTAGGACTAAAAATGTGAGCACACACACACACACACACACACACACAAACACACACACACACTGATAAACACACAGCCTGAGCCTAAAGCATCAATATAGGATGTATAGGGTGCATTGCAGGATTGATAACTTAAATCCTTCTTGTCATTTGCTTCTGTAGTTGGGTATTGAACATACTATATTCATATTTAATGTTTCTGTCGCCAAAGGACATTTCCTTACATTTATTTACATTAAATTTCATCTGCCATTTTGAACCCAAATTCATGAACTTATCCAGGTCATTCTGTATTGATTCACAGTCTGCTGTTGTAACCAATTTGCCGCCGACCTTCGTGTCATCTGCAACTTTCGATATCTTAAAAATGAATCCATTTAATAAATTATATATATAAATGGTGAAAAGAAATGGTATTACAAATGACCTTTGAGGAATTCCAATTGTTCCTTCTAGCCAGTCTGATGATTCGCAGTATATTATTACACACTGCTTACGGTTCATTAACCAATCTGCAATCCATGAATATTATGTGTTAGAGAAGCGATGGGCCTCTAATTATTTTAGTAGTCTTAGATGGGTAACCTTACAAAAGGCTTTCAGTGTATCTACAGTATGTTTATGAGATCCAACAGTATTTTTTATGTTCTACTTCTCGTACAGTATATAGTTGCAATAAACTGAAGCAAACTGTATGACGATATTTGTTATTACTAAACCCAATCTGATAATCTGTTGTAATGCTTATAAAAGAACAATGACATATCGTTAACCCGAGGCATCCCATTGACGTATGGGTACGTCACAACGTTTTGTCACAGCTAGACCCATCGACGTACCAGTACGTTGCGCAATTGCAAGGTTCATAATTTGCACAATTTTCAATTTTCCCACGTGATTTTTGGTACGTATACACGGGACACCTTCCTCTACAAGAAGCCAGGCAGGGACATTGCCTTACCCCGCATGACCTCCCCCCCCCCACATGCCATTGTTTTGGCAATTCATCTGTTACCAGTGACCTGGCCAATAAAGACATTCAGGGCCAGAGTGATTCCCCAATCGATTAAAATGTGCAGGACAAAGTTTACATAGCATTAGAGGAAGAAACAGTCAGAAATGATGATCAGGTAATGTCACCAAAAAAGGACAGGTATGTTGATGTGTAAGTGAGTGAAACAATGTTTATATTGCCTATATTACTGTTTGAAAACCAATATACTCTCGCACTACATATAAATTCGTACTAAATGAATAAATAAATACCGTTTATGAGTGGTGTGGAATACAGGTAACTCGCACGGAACACGAGGGTTTCGTTCCTACCGTGCCGTGTTAGGTGCGAAATCGCGTATATTTAAACTACTCCGTATTTTGCTCCCTAGACCCCCCAAATGTGTTGTTTTGCTGTTATCTGTCACTAGAAAGCACTTTAAGTGGTTAGAAGGTTTATTTAATGTTATAACTCACAAATACAGTACTCCTGAGCAAAACTTCAACACACAAATACTGTACGTAAACACAAGGAAACATTCCGACGCCGATCATAGGTAATAAATTAGGTTAACTGGTACCAGTGCTTTAACTTACAAGTACATACCAGAACAGTACATATTTAACTTAGAAATGCAGTACTGTGATATCGAATGATTTCAGTACATAATCTGTTAGGAATGGCTGGAAAAAAAAATGTTATGAATACATTTTCACCTTTTTGATATATGTTTATGGTAGTTTCGAGTTATTTTTTACGTTATCGTTGTGCCCATGCTTGGAAAAGGGAGCGAAAGAGTTGAATTTTCAGTCCTAAATGAGAAAACTGCACGTCCTCCAAGGCTAGACTCTGCCACGGGAGAATAAAGTGGAGGGTCAGTCCGATTAGCAATAAGGAAGTTGTGTCACAACTTTCAGCTCCCACACCACGAGAATGCCTAAAAATAGAATCGTAATGCAGTTTCAGAACTAACAATAAGTCTAATTATTACGAATACAGATACAAAGCAGAAATAAATACGTTTACAGACAGGGAAAACGTATTTCTTCCGTCATAACATGTTCATCTTTCTCAATCATTTTACGTTCATCTTTATCATTTTACCTTGTTATTTTCGCAATATATATTGCTGTCTCGTAAACAGGGTGGTTGTTTGTGTTTTGCAAGGGAGGAAAAAGGTTGTATTTTCTGTCTGGGTCGAGATAATGGGTGTAACTATGTGTGGTTAGGCATGGCCACGAGCGAAAAAATCGTACATCCACTCATCACGATAGCCGGTGGTGAACTGACAGATGATACTTGAGACGGTGAAGTCAAGGTCATGTCCCAGATTTTCGTTCACTTCCCGAAAGTTTTCACAGTTTTCTACAAGTTGCAAACCATTACAGCAAACCTGAGCAAATAGGTAAAGATACCAAGACAAAAATGTATTTTTCTCTTATTATAAGTCTTTAACGAACAAACAAACAAAAAGGCAATATTCCGACGCCGATCATGGGTAATCATATAAATCATGTTAACTGGTTACAAGGCTTTATTTAATGCTTTAATTGCCTACAAGTACATACCAGAACAGTAAATATTTAACTTGCAAATACAGTACTGTAGAAAAGCAGTACAGTAAGAGTTTAACGAACAAACAAAAAAGGCAATATTCCGAAGCTGATCATGGGTAATCATATAATTCGGGTTAACTGGTTACAAGGCTTTATTTAATGATTTAACTTTATTTAAGTGCTTACAAGTACAGTACATACGAGAACAGTAAATATTTAACTTACAAATACTGAACAGACTGTGGAAAAAACGAACAAATAAAATAGGCAATATTCTGACGCCTATCAGGTAAACTGGTTATAAGACTTTATTTCTTGCTTTAACGTTATTTAATAGTACTTTAAGTTGCACATAAACTTACCAGAACAGTACAGTACTGTAAATATTTAACTTACAAATACTGTGCTACTGTACTCGGGAATGTCTCTCACTGAATAATTTCCCGCCTAGATCGTCACGTAATCTAAACAAACCGCGCGCTGCGGTGACGTTCGAGGATTTGATCTTTCAAAGGCCTCTCCTGCGTTAATTTGTAGTTTTCATAATGTTTTTTTTAATCTTACGTTGTCTTATATGTATCCCAGCCCTTACCGTGTATAATTGCGAGCGCGTTCCGTGAGATCGTGTTCCGTGCGAGTTACCTGTAGTTACCCTCCCATACAACTCGTTATCTTTGGAGCCAACATGATAGAAAACCCAGTAAGGTATGGAGTACTTTTACCTGTATTGAGTATTTTAAACCTCAGGTAAGCAATTTCTCAATAAATTTTCGATGTTTCTCACCAAAAGCTGAGGTTTGAGCCCCATTTTTTTTTTTCCAATATTGGTCGGGGTTGGGGGGAGTCAGTGGTGGAAAATCGGACAGGTTAAAATAATTTGGATAATACTGATATTTGGCTGATTGCCCTGTAATGTATGGCGCGTTATTTATCACCTTTTTTAAAAGATAGGCGATATTCCCGGAGCCAAGGGGTATTTGCATGACGGAGAGGGCCCCGAGATCATCCCCTTGATTTTGATAGAGGACCACTTGGGGCATAATATTAGCAAGGGTGCACAGTCTGAAACTTGGCAATTATCTCACAAATCGTTGTTTTGTCAAAATTGTCCTTTGTGCAAATAACCCCAAAAATGAAGTGTGAGCTTACTTTAGATGACCATAGTGGCTAAAGGAAAGCACCTGTGGAAACCAATCAAAAGATAGCTAATTTTATCAGCTATCTGAGCAAGATTTGATTGCATGAAAAACCTGAACACTATAAACAAAAATATAAGATTATCTAGGGTTCATTCATTCATTCACTGCCAGACGCCACGTATCCCAGACAGGGTGGCCAAGGGCTCAGAGTCAACTGTTTTACAGGGAGGGGCACTAATCCTCCACCAACCCCACTTGACGTAGGGATGCCAACAGCATCTGGTGTTCCCAGGCGGTCACCCATCCAAGTACTAACCAGACCCAACGTTGCTTAACTTCGCTGATCGAACGGGAAGCGGTGTACTCAACGTGGCCTCCATTGGATATACTCATCATATATTGTCTGTGCTAATTAAAGACACTCTATAGAAGTTTTTAAAATCACAAGGAGGAATATTTTAGGCAGAATGAACCATTTGGAATCCAACTGAATATTTATAGAATTTACTTAAATGTAAGTACAAATGCATCAAATGGGATTTCTTTCTTTAGGCCATTGGAAGTACAAACCGACTTCATAAGCTAATGTAAATATCTTTTTAACAGAAAATGTAAGTTTGTGAATGCAGTAGGAATGCATAAACATGGAATATCACTCCTTGTGGTCGAATTGAAGAAAATATAAACATGACATCTTTTAAAATCTTAACAATATTAACCTTATTAAAAATCTGAAAACTGCGTGGGTACTGGTCAAGTCCATCTCCTACAATGAAAAGGTCATTGTCCCATTCGGTGAAAGACATACAGCCTATTTTCATGGGGGGAGGTCAACTAGCCATATATATGGAACATATTCCATGTAGTGTCATTCCTATCTACCCATAAGTGGATTATTACAGCCTTTGGCTGAACCTTGACAGTTACAATACTGACAACACCTTGGGTCAAGCTGTCTGCAAGGACATCGCTTGATGGCACAGGAGGTACAGTTACATGGCATAACTGATGGCATCCTTCAACCAGACCGACATCAGGTTTTGCTGCCAGAAGATTTCCCAATGCCATGTAACTGCACCTCCTGTGCCACCAAGCGATGTCATTGCAGACAGCTTGACCTAAGGTGTTGTCAGTACTGTAACTGTCAAGCTTCAGACAAAGGCTGTAATAATCCACATACGGGTAGATAGGAATGACACTACATGGAATAAGTACCATATATATGGCTAGTTGACCCTCCCCCTCCATGAAAATAAGCTGTATGTCTTTCACCGAATGGGACAATTACCTTTTCATTGTAGGAGATGGACCTGACCAGTACCCACGCAGTTTTCAGATTTTTAATAAGGTAAATATTGTCAAGATTTTAAAAGATGTCAGGTTCATATTTTCTTCAAATTGACCATAAGGAGTGATATTCCATGTTTATGGATTCCTACTGCTTTCACAAACTTACATTTTCTGTTAAAAAGAAGTTTACATTACCTTACGAAGTCGGTTTGTACTTCCAATGGCCAAAAGAAAGAAATCCCATTTGATGCAGTTGTACTTACATTTATGTAAATTTTATAAATATTCAGTTGGATTTCAAAAATTTCAATCTGCCTAAAATATTCTTCCTTGTGATTTTAAAAACTTCTATAGGGTGTCTTTAATTAGCACAGACAATGTACGAGCATTTTTGGAAAAAGTTTTTTTTGGGTAAAACCTCCGCTTTTGGTGAGAAACATAGAAAATTCATAGAGAAATCGCTCACCTGAGGTATAAAATACTCGATACAGGTAGGAGTACTTCCTTACCTTACAGGGTTTTCTATCAGGCTGGCTGCAAAGAAAACGAGTTCTATGGGAGGATAACTATTCCACACCACTCGTAAATGGTATTTATTTATTTATTTGGTACGAATTTATATATAGTATGAGAGTATATTGGTTTTCAAACAGTAATATAGGCATTATAAGCATTGTTTCACTCACTAACTCATCACCATTCCTGATCTTCTTTTGCCACATCACCTGATCATCATTTCTGACTGTTTCTTCCTCTAATGCTATGTAAACTTTGTCCTCCACATTGTCATCGATTGGGGAATCACTCTGGCCCTGAATGTCTTTCTTGGCCAGGTCACTGGTAACAGGTGAATTGCTGAGACAATGGGGGGGGGAGGTTATGCGGTGTAAGGCATTGTCCCTGCTTGTCATCCTGTAGAGGAATAGAGGAAGGTGTCCCGTGTATACATACGAAAAATCACGTGCAAAAATTGGAAATTGTGCAAATTAGGGACCTTGCAATTGCACGACGTACCAGTACATCGACGGGACTGGCAAATGCAAAATGTTGCAACGTACCCATACATCGACGGGACGTCTTGGGTTAAAGAGAGGTGATTTCTTATTCCCTGTCCAGTATAGTTCTCATAAAATGTGATCTACCTCTGACGCCATACTGCCCTTGGAATCTTCTGTCTTCTCCTCCAGCCAGCACGAAGTCATGGTCTTCTTCGATCTGGAAAGAGAATATGACACTGCCTTGAGTAATGGCATTTTACTTTCTCTTCATGAATTTGGTCTTCATGGATATTTGCCTATTTTTGTTCAGCAGTTTTTATCTAACCATTTTTTTAGGGGTCCCAGTTGGGGGGGGGGGTGCTTTCTAATGCCTGTGCACTTGAATTTGAGGAACTGCAAGAGAGTATCCTTAGTGTTACTCCCTTTGCTGTGACAATGAACAGTGTAATCAATGTATTTCTAGGTGGCGTACATGACTCACTATAATGTGGATGACCTTTCAGTGTCCGTTACTGTGTTAACAATGTCTCTGATAGAGAGGAAGTTGCAGCTGGCTCTTAATAGAATTTCCTAGTGGACTGAGTCTCGTGGTTTCTGTTTTTCTTGTACAAAGACATTGGTTATGCATTTTTGTCGTCTTTGGGGGGTTCACTCATACCCTGACTTTTATTTCTATGGTAGGAGAATCTCTTGCTTGGAAGAGACTCAGTTTTTTGGTCTTCTGTTTGATAAATGACTGATTAGGTTTCCTTATATTCGTTATGTCAAGGTAGCTTGTAGTAAAGCCTTGAGTTTTCTGTGGGTATTGGCTCATACCTATTGGGATGCTGATTGTCAGACCCTCCTCCTCTTGCAAAGGTCCCTTATTCTTTCTAGACATGAATATGGATGTGAGAACTACTCCTCTACCACAGATGCCCATCTTCGGATGTTAGATTCAGTGCATAATGCCGGTGTGCGACTTGTAACTGTGGCATTCAGGTCATCTCTGATTTCGAGTTTGTTGGTGAATGCTGATGCCCTCCCTTTGGATCAATGTAGCCAGTCGATGATGAGGTATTGGTATCATCTCCACTGGATTCTGGACTCAGTGCCTTGTGCCATAATCTTCCAGGATTCTTGATCTTTTGTTTTTGACACCTGTCCCAGTTTCCCAGAGCCCTTAGGTTGCAGGATCCAGTCTGTCATGTCAACCTTGTTTGTTCCAAGACTGGCAGTTTGTTCACATCGGATACCGAGGTGGATCTTATGCTATTCCCTTGTGTAACATTCTGTACGTCCATTGTTGGTAAAAAGAGCTCACTTTCCTCTCAGGTATCCCTCACTCTCATTTTAGAACATGCCTCTACTCATGAAGACTCTGTTTCTGTCTATACTGAAGGATCGAAGACTAAAATGGGAGCAGGGTTTGGTGTCGTCTTTTCTTCCTTCAGTCAGGGTGGTAATCTTCCTAGTACTGCTTCAGTACGTATGGTGGAAATAACTGCAGTTTTATTTGCTCCAAAATTTCTTTCCTCCAATCTGTTTTTATGATTTTTTGTGTCTCCCACAGTCCTTTGTCTGCAATGGAGTCTTTTAATTAATCTCATCCACTGGTTTTATCAGTTTTAGAATGGCTTTTCTCCTTGGCCATCGTGGCCATCGTGTGGGCTTTTGTTGGATTCCTGCCCATGTGGGGGTGTACGGAAATGAGCGGGCTGATATGCTGGCTAAGGCTGCATCGGCATGCCCTCCTGCCTCAATGGGATCCTATCCTCTCCTGCATCGGCTGCCTGCAAAAGATTATTACTCTTTCATTGCTAAACAGATTTGTCATACTTAGCAAGACCGCTGGAATGCGGTGAGGTTTAAGAAGATGTGTGTTATTTGCAGAGAGGTGGGCTTCTTCATAATCGAAGCTTATTTTGCTGGTGGGAGACTGCTTTATGCCGGTTACTGTCATGGGTTTTTATTGAAGGGCTCCCTCCCTCCATTCTGTGAGGATTGCTTGGTCTACCTGTCATTTCGGCACTTGCTGGTGAAGTGCCCCAGTCTTGAGGATTTATGTCGTCAGTGCTTCTCTGAGCACCGGGCTAGCGATGCGTTGTACCATCTTTCATCGGTGCATGGGGAGATGGCCTGATCGATGGAAGGGGGAACTCTCAACTCTGTGAAGGCAGCTGTACTACTGCATAAAATTTAGTACCCGGTGTTTTTTAAGTACTTAGTTTTGATGTTTTAGTGATTTTGCTGTCTTCTCATGTGTTTTAGTTATATTTTTTTTAGTGTTTTAGAACTTTGCTCTTATTCTGTTGGTGTCCAGGGGCATATGACGTTGGCAGTTCCGTTGCCAGTTTCCTTTTATCATATTTAATCAGCAGTAATAATGTCCATCGCTTTCCTCCATGAAGCATCATAAAGAAAATCATGTATTGGTAGGGAATAATAACAAATCCCACTCATCGATATTCGGTAGTATTAAAAAATGAGAAGAAAGGTAAAATCTTGGGCGAGTAATTTTTCTTGATTCTATATGCATTTTCAGAGTGTGAAAACAGGTGTGTTTCGTGAGCTGGGTGACCTGCTGGACACTGAGCGCGTGGTTTACAACTCCTTCATTGATATGCCGGCCAGCATGAACACGTTGGTCAGGTCCGGCACTCATATACTCTTTGACATCGATAGCAACTTTTGGAATATGATGGGGGTTGACTTCTCTCGCACTGGTAAGAGGAAATATGTCAACAGGAATACAGGGGAATTCACATATTATGCACTCTTTGTCACCGGCTGGAGAACAGGCAGCTTTATTGATGTGTACCCTGCTTTACTTCATTCTTCCCATAACATTTCACATGTATTAAAGTGTCTGCTGTTTCACCTTTGATTCTTCGATTAAGTATTGGTTTTATAAGGCAACGACCATCTCTTCTTTCTTCACACTAGCAAACTGAGCGGTCTTCACACTAAATATTATGAGGGTGCAGTGTACACCCATGAGCAAAAGTTCACTGACAATCCTTTGCCAATACTGCGTCCAAGTTGCCACATTTTTCAGTCATCCCACAATGATGGAATATTTTTCGCTTTTATTATCTGTTTTGTTGTGTGGTTCATATTGCTATCACATAAGGAATTTTTTTCAGTACCTTCCATTTCTACAATCGACAGAGAAGTGTTGGTGAACTATTCCTCATTGTGGAAGATTTTCGGAAATATCAGTGACGCTTTTCACCTGAAACTATCCATATTAACTACCTCAAGCTAACGACATATATTCTCTTAACCCCTTAACCGCGGGGCGTCACTTTCGTGACGCTCAGGCACAATGGATCATACCGCGGGGCGTCACTTTTGTGATTCTGTGTTATTTTGAATTCTCCTGGGCTTACAAGTGGTGGCTTGTATCATCTATCAGTACTGCCAATGTCCAACACTAGTCAGCACTCCTAATCTCATCTGTACTCCCATCCATTGTTGACAATTTAGTCATTTTTCCCTGTTCTTGACTCCCCTCCCTACCTCCCCTCCATTACCCTCTCCTCTCGCCTGGCCGGCCACGCTGCGCTAAGCAAATCTTCCCTGGAATTTTCCACTGATTTCATCCAGTGAAATAAGCCCTATGCCCTATTCTTATACAAAATAATATATACAAAAAAGAAATAAGGTAAGTGATAGTGCCATACACCTGGAATTGGCTAATTATCACCTGACAACACCTCATGTGCACTCGTTCGCTAATTTCCCCCAGTAATTTCCTCTTGAAATATAACATATAATCTATTCTCGTAATAAAAATATATATATGAAAGGAAGGGGGAAGCCAAAGTGATATTTACATTCACCTGGAACTATCTAATTTAATATGTATTGTCTAGTTTTCCTGCCAATCATTTCATAGCGTATATATTAACAGCTGTCGTCTTTCAAGGTGAAACAGAGTCGGATTTGCGCCTGTCCAATTCTGCCGCTTTTTAGCCTCGTGCAAAGGGCCCTGTGACCTCTACCCCTACTAAACCTCATGTGGAAAGGGGTAAAGGGCTAAGTGACTGCTGTGGAATGTGAACTGGCTAATTTATCAATAATAATGATGGACAGTGACTATGATCTTTCTGGTGACTCTAAAACAGTGCAAGTGGAAATGTAAATAATGTGTAAATAATGTGTAAACAACAAGTGAAAGCAATGAATGTAAATATAACTGAACAGTGGAGAATAGTTTTATAAGATACTGCAAGTGACAGTGCATAACATGGTGTAATTAAAATAGAAATGTAAATGTTAATAAAATAGAGAATGTAAATAGAAGTGTAATTGAGTAGTAATATAAGAATGTGAGTACTTATACCAGGAGTAATGAATGTGAAAGTTTCACTCTAGCATGTATGAATACTATGAGTTATGAAAGTGGAAGTGAAAGTGACAGATTCGCTCTCAACGCTAGTATACAGGACGAGAAAGTGAATGCTACATATTTTACTGAAAGAGCAATTGAATGCCTACAGTGACAATAAACTACTATTACTGAAGGGAACTTATGGATAAAGACTGCAGATATATATATAAGTGTTATATAGTAATAGAAATATAAAGTATGAGTGTTTTTATGAATAATAAATGACAGAATACCAGCAGCGAACGAGCGCAAGTGGGAAGCTGGTACGCGCTTGTAATTTTCATTGCTTTCACATTTTTATTTTTTTTGGGAGTATGGATTCCAAACTATTTGAAAATCATAGAATAGTGTTTCTAGTGATAATATAAGGCCGTGGTAATCATATTACGGGGTGTTGAGAAGTGTAAAGTGGAGACTTCGTTACCCAACTTCAGAAGTCTCCACAAGTCCTACGGTACTCGACGAAGACTCAAAAAACATCCCGGGAGAAAGCTAAGAGTATGCACCATAAGCCTATTTAATTATAATATTCTAGGACTAATAACTGATTTTTGGCAAATATTTTTACAAAGTTTGTTGGAGAGTGAATATCCCCGCGGGACACGCAAGGAGCGCCAAAACAACCCCGCGGTTTAGGGGTTAATCTTGTTACCCAAGCGAGTATTACCCATCCTTAAATTTTTCTTGAACTGATGTGGTTAAATTTATTCTTTGTTACTCCCTAAATCACTAGAGCTTTCTGCTGTTGTATAATGTTTGTAATTAACAAGAAATAAATGCTGAAATATAATGCTGAAATTTGTCACTATTGGATACAGTTCCGCCATCAGTATAATGGCTTCTTATATGCTAATCATTGGTTACCGCTACACTATATTTATGGCTAGTTACGAAAGACACTCACAGTAAAGTACCAAAAAGCACTGAAAGAAATACTCGATCACAAGCATGTGCGCCGTGCCCACTGTGAGTACACTAGGGAAAGTGTAACTTTGGTGTACTATTCTGCGCAGTGTGTCTTCCATCTGATCATTGTCTCTCTGTTCCCATGCACGAAAACAATACAAAAACGCTCCCAAACATTCAGTCACAAATCGTCAACACTTCTGTTAGGCCATGCCATCCTCCCTCATGTAGGCTACTCCTCCGGTTTTCACGTTCGCCTCACTCTTGGTCTAATCACCATGTCCAAATATTATGTACAAAAAACTCCTAGCTATTTATACCATATTCCACCACCTCTTTACCTTGCTAGGCACTCGTTAAGCACTACCCTCAATGTTTAACTATTTTTCTGTTCATGCTGTATTCAAAAGATTATATTTAACTTAGATGAATCTTTTGGAACTGAAAGGAACACTTATAATCTTAATTAATACCTTTACTTCCAGAGTTTGGTTAAACAATAATTATTGTCTCGTGGTCATTGGATTGAAGAGGTTAAGGGAGGAATCTCCATGCTCTAAGACAATGGTTCCCGGACTAATATCTTTGGTTTCCGTACAAATACCATGACATCCCTGACCTCATGCGCATTTGTGTTTGGAGAAGAAAGTATTGTTGCTGTAATGAGTATATAAAATACGAAATGTTAAAGACTAGGGGGATTGATATAGGGACAAACTGCATACACGTAAAACATCGGTAAAAACTGAGCTGAAAACTCAGTTCGACGGTCTTAATAGAAGTTCTGCTGCCAAGTGGGTTACCAGTGTTTGAAACATACAGCGGTACAAAGAGAGGTTCTCTTCCACAAAGAATCACATGCCTCTTTGCAATTTAAATTTGCAACGAGGTTCGCTGACAATCCTTTGCCAAGACTGCGTCCAGGATCTAAAAAAAGGGGGGGAGGGGCTTTCAGAATATTAGGGACAGGGGCTCAAGACAAAAAAAAAAAGCAGGGGCAACACACAGCTGGCTGATTATTACGAGAGAGAGAGAGAGAGAGAGAGAGAGAGAGAGAGAGAGAGAGAGAGAGAATTATTACGAACGACAAGCGCAGCAAAGAGATATTTATGTTGAGATGAGAATTGAGCGGGCCGACACGGCCCAGACAGGCCCGATACGACACGGGCCAACCACGATGGTTTTCAGAGGCTAATAACTTTTCTACTCTATGAGATACAGAAGAGATCCTTTCAGCAATTAGAAGATACAAAGATACATTCAATAAATTATATATATATATATATATATATATATACTCTACGAGATAGAGCAGAGATCCTTTCAGCAATTAGAAGATACAAAGATACATTCAATAAATTATATATATATATATATATATATATATACTCTACGAGATAGAGCAGAGATCCTTTCAGCAATTAGGAGATACAAAGATACATTCAATAAACTTTATATATATATATATATATATATATATATATATATATATATATATATATATATATATATATATATATATATATATATATATATATATATATATATATATGGAGCCTCTGTGGTAAAGTGGTAGAGTGTGCGTTTTCGTACACTGAAGAACGAGGGTTCGGGCCCCGCCCGGGTAATAAACTTTGGGAGCGTTCTTCAGGCCATGTCCTGCTTTGCCGGACACAAGGGGTGCTCTGGCTGAACCGGTGTCGCATGCTATAAAGTATGCTTGCACCCAGTCAGCTTCCGCGGGCCGATTACACTCGGTTCAGAGACTACACACACATCCGAAGCCACTCCAACACTACAATTACACTTACAAGCACTTCTCACCCTACATACAATCTCTACCAGACAGCCTAAGCCACTGGGTAGAGATACATAAGATGTATCGTCCCTACTTCGGTTGGGATAGGCCGGTCTTGCAGTGAATAATCAAACAGCTGAGATGATATATATATATATATATATATATATATATATATATATATATATATATACCGGTATATATACACTCATGAGACCAAAGGAACCCTTTGGGAGCCCAGCCTTTCAAGGGAATGAACCGAAGGCTTTAATTAACATGTTCCACTAAGAAATCTCTTTTAAACAGATTTCCTGTTGTATCAATATGTTTTCTAATATGAATTCTAACATGGAAATATCGGATAAGATGCTCATTATTTTACATGAACTTTTTTCTGCGCTTAGGAGGTGAAATCTGCAAGGATATGTGCGAGAGAGAGGGAAAACATGAGAAAGTAAATATTTTAGCTCAATTATGCTTCTGTTATTAATCAACTACCTCACCAGAAATGTTGAAAGTTTACACCAAAATGAAATTATGATGATAGGCGTATGTACAAACTCTCACTCACTCGTCACGCTCTCACAAAGCACACTTTACTGGTTCTGAGAGTGCATTTTGTTACTAGCAAAGGTGCAGGTGCTGTAGTCTCTTTAAATGTTACCTGTGCATGGCCCTTTTGAGATAAGTGGACCGGAATGTCACCAGATCCTAAAAAGCCACATCTGTGTGGCATCTTATTCTCATTCAGACTCCATCATACACCTCTCTCCAATTGTGTCATTCCAATTTCTCTGGCTTGCCTATTGCTTGTGTTAGTGCAGGGCCGTCGATGATCAGGCACGTTTCTCTTGTTTTCTTCGGAAGTTTTTTTTTAACACTTCTTTGCTCCTGGTCAACAAATCTTGAAGCTGAGACTTAACAGTCTTGTCTTGGAAGACATCAGGATGTGGAAAAAGTTGTGGCTGCTTCCATGCGGGACACAAGACCAGCATCAGTGCTTGTACTTGTAGAGGGACATGCACCAGTTCCCAGGAGGACAATGAGGATGTATAGGATGCTGTAGGGTGTGTTAGGCCGCGATTCTTGACTGTTGTGGTTTGGGGACATTTTCCAATACGTATATCAGAACCCATGATACAGACCATTGTTCCATGTACATATGTAGGCTACTCCCTTCCCAAATTCCTTCCCTTGCTGCGCTAAGGGCTCCTTTCCTTTGGAGTTAGGGATAACTTGGGACACTGAAGCACTCGTACTAGGAGTTTCTGGTATGATTTCCTCACTCGGCTCATCACACGAATCACCTGAAGGATCATAGTCACTATCCATCATTATCATTGATAATTCTGCAAGTTCACGTTCCACTACAGAGTCACTTAGTCCTTTCCTGCTTTCCCCACGAGTTTTTCTGGGGGCAGAGGTCACAGGGCCCTTTGCAATGGGCGCAGAGGTGGTGGTTATGGCGGGGCGCGAGTGCGACATGGTTTGACCACAGAGGAGGACAAGGAATTAAATGGCGCGGCTTATCTGAGCAGGCAAGGGTTGACAGTGACAATGGGGCTGACAGCTGCTAACTTACATGCTAAGAAATGACTGGTAGGAAATCTCGACAATACAGAAAAAAAATAGGTAGTTCCAGGTGAATGTTAATGTCATTTAGGCTTCTCCCTTCCTTTCTTATATATATTTTTATTACGAGAATAGATTATATGGCATATTTCAAAGGGGAAATTTTCATGGGAAATTAGCGAACTAGTGCACATGAGGTGTTGTGAGGTGATAATTAGCCAAATCTAGGTGTATAGCACTAACACTTACCTTATTTCTTTTTGGTATGAAGAGAGCGTTGGATGCGAGAGGGATGTCTGTTGAGCAAGGAAGAGTGGCTGTGCGTGACAGAAATAAATGGAGAGAAATTGTGAATAAGTGATGACGCAGCCCTGAGGGGATATTCTCCCGCATTTGGTCTGATCAGCTAGTCAGGTCAGGTGCGGGTAAGGGGATGGGTGTATTATGATGTGGCAGGGGTAAACCAGTTCTGCTGTCGGGCCCTGCTGCTGATGTCACTGATTGCATTGTGCAGTTGACCCTTGTGCGGTGTGGTGCGGTGAGGATCTGTCCGTTCTTCCCTTTGGGGCTAAGATGCGAATAAATGTGTTTGAATGGATGAGTAAATGGAGAGTGAGTCGTCCTGTCTCGGCTACCTCCCTTTCCTTGGGGGAAGCAGGCTAGGTATATAGATAGATAGATATATTATTTTGTCTAAGAATAGGGCATAGGGCTTATTTCAATGGATGAAATCAGTGGATAATTCCGGAGGAGATTTGCTTTAGCGCAGCGCGGCCAGGCAGGTGAGAGGACAGGGTAATGGAGGGGAGGTAGGGATGGGAGTCAGGAACGGGGAAAAATGACTAAATTGTCAGCAATGGATGGGAGTACAGATGAGATTTGGAGTGATGACTAGTGTTGGACATTGGTAGTACTGACAGATGATACAAGCCACCACTTGTAAGCCCAGGAGAATTCAAAATAACGCAGAATCACATAAGTGACGCCCCGCGGTATGATCCATTGTGCCTGAGCGTCACGAAAGTGACACCCCGCAGGTAAGGGATTATGGCCACATTCAGATGGGATGGTGGAGAAATTCAACTGGACCTTGGGACAAGAACTGGCCAAGTACTGTGTAGGGGTACAAATGTAATGGGACCAGAAATTACCTGTGCTGCTGATGGCATATCGGTCTGCATCCCATGAGTCTACCGGCTACACCCCTACAAAACTGATGCTGGGCCATGAGTTATGCTTACCCATTGACTTGTTAATGGGAAGACCACCTGGTGAGAAGCTGCCTAGACACACTTCCAGTTATGCAATGCATCATCAAGAAAGGCTGGCTGAGGTAAACCATCAAGTGTGAGAATCTCTAAAGTTTTCTGGTGAAACGATGAAGCTCAAGTATGATGTCAGGGTAAGTGAGGTGAGCTTTGAGGATGGTGGCAAAGTTTGGTTATACAATCCTCAGTGAAAGAAGGGACAGTCACCGAAGCTGTAGACCCAGTGCGACGGGCCTTACACTGTGTTGGAGCGCTTATCAGACATAACGTTCCGGGCTTGTGAAGGCAGGAAGTCTCTCCCAAAGAGGGTACATGTGAATCGTCTGTGGCAGCACCATGGGCCAGGACAGTAGAGCTGGGACGTCTCCACGGAATCGTCCTCACCTGCAGCCGAGGATGTTAAGGAGGACCAAAGAACTGAAGTACAAGAGGATGGTGATAGTTTCCTGAGGGAAGAAGTAAATCAGGAATAGGACCAAAACATTCCAGGAGGAGTGGGCTATGTGGCAGAGCAGGGATGTCTTCGGATGCAGCACAGGAGAAGACCTGGTAAGTTGAAGGATTATTCTGTGTATAATTAATTGTTTCATTAGGACTAATGATTATGTATGAAAGTACTGTGCAGTTTTGTTGAGACGACCAAGGACTAAGGAGAGGGCAGTGTTGAGAAACGGGGTTCGCCAGTTGGGTGGTGCTGGGGTGTTCCCGACGATTACCGAAATTTTCCTCTAAATGTTAAGAGTTCCCAGTTAGCCTACTGTAGTGAGCGAAGTTATTTTGTAAGATGTACATTGATTTTTGTGTTCTGTTTCTCTATAATGTTTAATTTACGTGATTGTTTATTAGATTATGTAATTTCGTCTCAGTTTGTATGCTAAATAATTTAGAGTGCTATATAGTGTAAGAAAACTCTGGATATTTTGGATGTCTCTGAGTTGGCAAATGTTGCTTTCCCGAGAACCTAGTAGATGATTTTAGTACATAATTATGGAGCTTATACAAGGATGAGGAAGAGACTAAAGCAGTTTCATGCTGTTTCAGTTCAGTTTCAGTGTAGTTCAGTATCAGTGCAGTGTCAATGCAATTAATGAAGATTGTATATCTCCGGTACTCGTCAAAACAGTGAAGTGTAGTTGGCAAGCATTAAGTGTAATTGCAGTTAGTGAAGACTGTATAGCTCCGGTACTTGTGAAAACAGTGAAGTTTGCGAGCACTAAGTGTAATTATATGGAAAATAAAGACAGTGAAATTAAGAAGCCAGTGTTTATTTACAACGCCTGAGCTGGTCTTGCATGCTGTACACCGAGAGGCTGACCATTACAGAACAACTCACTGGCCAACGTCCTTCTTATACTGAACTACTGTTGAAGCCTGTGGCAGCGTGGGACGGGGATATATATATATATATATATATATATATATATATATATATATATATATATATATATATATATATATGGATAGATAGATAGATAGATATAGGTAGAGATATAGATTGTGTGTGTGTGTGTGTGTGTGTGTGTGTGTGTGTGTGTGTGTGTGCGGGGGGGGGGTGCTGAAATACATAATTGTTCTTACTTAATTGTATCTTTACATGAATGAGGTAAGCTCTTACTGTCCCGTGTATTAAATCATTTTTATCATACATATCCTAGAATTCATGAATAGTTTTGTCACACATTATTTCATTTGGTAGTGCATTCCACTGATCCATTGCCCTATCTGGGAAACTAAATTTCCTTACATCTTTTTCGCCTCTCTTTTATTGTATATATATATTTTTTTGCAGTGTTCTCTTGCTGATGCTTGTCCATACAGTACGTTATATATTCATTTATGTCTGTATTCATTTTACCTGAGATGCATTTATATAACATAATAAGGTCTTCTCTTTTCCGTCTTTCCTGTAGTGTTGGTAGATTCAGTTTTCCTAGTCTTCCTTCGTAGCTTAAA
This sequence comes from Coenobita brevimanus, assembly GCF_032717465.1. NCBI lineage: Eukaryota > Metazoa > Arthropoda > Malacostraca > Decapoda > Coenobitidae > Coenobita > Coenobita brevimanus. Next base: position 32,938,523 of record NC_136961.1, on the reverse strand, counting down.
GCCATCAAGCTTGGTACCCATCTTGTAGCTGACCTTTGTACTTTTTCAATCATATCTATGTGTTTTTTTATATGAGGATTCCAGACTACTGATGCATACTCCAGGGTTGGTCTGAAAAATGTTATCTTCTCAGCATGTATTCATTTATGTATGTGAATGCTATTCTCATATTAGAAATATTAGAAAGCAGTGTATACATGCTACATATCTTCTCACTGATGCATTTTTTTCATCTTTACCAAACTTAGTTACATGACACTTGTCCACATTAAATTCCATTTGCCATCTAGTCCTCCATCCATGAGGCTTATTTCTTCTTGTAGTTCTCTGCAAGAATCTGTGTTAGTAATTTGCCTTTGTATTTTTGCATCATCAGCAAAATATTTAGGTAGCTTCCATTTCCAGTGTCACTGTCTATGTCATTTATATACACTAAAAGCATAAATGGTGCCAGCTCTGAGCCCTGTGGAACTCCACCAGTCACTTCTCTCCATGATGAGTAATTTCACCTTAGTACTGTTCTTATTTCCCTTTTTCTGAGAAGATTCTGCATCCAACAGTACAGGTTGCCTTGGACGCCTCCTTGATGGTACAGTTTCCATAAAAGTCTATGGTGAGGTACTCTGTCAAATGCTTTCTTGAAAAATAAATAGAAACCCTCTACTCATCTTTTTTTTTTTTTTTTTTTTTTTTTTTATGTTTCTGTACCTCTATCATTGTAGTTTAGTAGATCAGTAACACATGATTTTTCCCTTCTAAATCCGAAGTGCCTTTCTATTACCATACTGTGATCTACTAGATTGTTTACCCAAACTTTTCTTATCAGCATTTCTAGTATCTTATAACACTGGTCAGTAATACTGGTCAGTAGTTGAGTCGATTCTGTCTATTCCCTTTCTTGAATAGTGGAACAATGTTTGCTTTCTTCCAAATATCAGGTGGTCTACCTTGAATTAAGGATTCCTTGAATATTAAATATAATGGTCTACTTAACTCTTCTGCACATTCATGTAGCATCCAACCTGAAATTTCGTGTGGTCCACATGCTTTTCCTTTGACTAATTTACTTAACTCTTCCTGTACTTTTTGTTCGGATATTAAGAGATCTGGTAATATGTGTGGGCATGCATGTTCCACTTTCATCTCTTTCAAAATTATTTTCTTCTGTACAAACTGATTGGGAATTTTTATTTAGTGCTTCACAAATATCTTTCTCTTGTGTATAGATGATCCCCTCGTCCGTAATGGACTGTATTTGATCTTGAACTCTGGTTTTGCTTAGGATGTAGTTGTAAAATAGCTTAGGTTGATCACTACTTTTATTTATAATGAGTTCCATAAACTGTCTTTGGGCGTCCCTCCTTATCCTTGTATAATAATTTCTTGCTTGTTTATAGTTGTTATATGCCCTCTTACTATTGTTTCTTCTTGATCTATTCCAAAACAAGTCTCTTTTTTTCTTTTGATTTTTGTACATTCTGTATTAAACCATTTCTTCATTTTAATTTCTGTTTCTTTGTATTGAGGGATGTAATTTTGGACTTTGTTTCATAAAAATCACAGAATTATCTATATATAACATTTAAATCTTGCCCTCCAAGCTCCTTTTCCCAATCTATTTCTAAGTAGTACTTCTTCAGGTCATGGTAGTTTCCCTTTTTGTAGTTTAGACTCTTCTTGGAACTGTGTGTGTGTGTGTGTGTGTGTGTGTGTGTGTGTGTGTGTGTGTGTGTGTGTGTGTGTGTGTGTCACAAAAACCAGGTGAAGGATATCGACACGCTTCTGAAGCTATCCACACAAATTTCAACCTCATCTACACATTCCCAAAAGATTTTCACCAAATTCCATAAAGTTTAAAATTCACCTAGCCTTACGGAAGGGAATAAGTCCAACGGAAATATATTTTTCATATAATAAAGCTGCCACCAGACGAAAGTATTTAAGCAGAGAAGACCCTCTGTTAATAAAGAAGTAAATAAAGGTGATATCTGACCCGTCCACTTTGAAACGTTTCAACGAAGCTAAATAAAATCGCCTGGAAGTAGCAAAAATAAAATTGAAAATAAAGCCCTCTGCCTAAAGGAAGTACAATTAAATTAACGATTTTATTTCTTAATTCAGGAAGATGTGACTTCTATCTGGCCCGGAGTTCCTACTTCGTGTACCAAGTGGCCATCATGGCTAATAAAAACAGTCCTCTCATCCCGGCCGTCAATCAAGTGTATGTACCCAGATTTCTGTCATGTTCTAAGTCCTCCGTATTTGTCTGTCTATTTGTCAGTCTATCCATTTATTTATCCATCTATCTCTTTTACCTATCTATCTGTCTTTTAGCTTTTAACTTCATCATCTCAATGGCGTACATTTTATCAACGTTCCGACACAGGATAGTATCATCTTCGGCTAAGCGCCTGACACTTTTGTGCTGGATTCAGGCAGCGTGTGTGTGTGTGTGTGTGTGTGTGTGTGTGTGTGTGTGTGTGTGTGTGTGTGTGTGTGTCTACTTTAAATTCTTGGCCTTTTGGTGGATTTGAATGAACCTTCCCAGGTGAGTTCGGCTGGTTACGAGGAGAGTATTCTACTGTACACATTTTTTAAACCATGATTTTTAAAGAGTCAGCCCCCCCCCCTCTCAAATTAAAAATCCTCAGAAGTAGTGAAAAGGCGACAGATGATTATGGCTCTTACATCATAGTCCATGAGGTAAATTGAACTCTTACCCATAATTCTATATTTGGGGAGCATGGCTCCTAATGATTCTTGCGGGTCAACATCAATCCCAAAAGTAAAAACAATCAGATGCAGGGGAAAGTGAGGTACTGGATTTCAACGAAGCTTCTTTTGTCAGTTCATCTGGTTGTTCTTCCAGTATATAAAGTTCTCCACGATTACTTTTATGGGGGTCTGCCCCCATCACCGTTTTTTTTTTTTTTTTTTTTTTTTTTTCCCGGAAGTACATACACGTAGGAACGTAAGAAGGGATGATAACGGCAGTAGGCTGGTTGGCCCATGCTAGACAGTTCCTAGAAGAGTAACTGAACTTGTAGAATGAGATAAGGATAGCAAAGAAGAAGGCTCTCCCCCGCCCTCCAAACCCTCCAGCTAAACCCGTCAAGAAAAAGTCAGAAAGGACGCCATGCAGTATAGAAATTCTGGAGCGGATATTTTATGGGAAAGTATGAAAGGAGAAAAAGAGAGTATCATGTCACCTGAAGAGGAAAAAGAGTGAGTTGTACTGGTTATGAGAATTACTGAATTTTATACCATCTCCTTATTTGTCATATGCTTATCTAGACTACGCTTGAAACTCTTAATGGATGGGGTAGCAACTACACTACTTGGTAGCTTATTCCATTCGTCTGCTACTCTATTGCCAAACCAGTTTTTACCTATTTCCCTACTATAACATAATTTGTCTTGTTTGAAACCACTACTTCTAGTTCTATCCTGTACGCTTACTTAAAGTGCCTTGTTAATATATCCCGTACTTGCTCCCTTCATCCACTCAAACACCTCAATTATGTCTCCCCTTACTCTACACCTTGCTAAAGAGTGCAGATTTAGTCGTCTTTGTCTTCATATGAAAGGTTTCGAACGTCGTGTGTTTTTTTTTTTTTTTTTCATCTCTGTACCTTTTCTAAGGAATTCATATCCATTGTATAGAACGGACACCAAAATTGCTTGGCATACTTTAAATGTGGCCTTACTAATGCTAGATAAAGTTGTAATATTACTTTAGGTGTCCTATTGCTCACAGTTCGCGAAAAAAAATCCTAGACCCAATTTGATAAAATTTTCGTGTTAATACTCTCTTGCCATGATTTGAGGTCTTTACTAACCATACCTCGTAGATCTCTCTCGCAGTCTGATTTACTAATTTCTTTGTTATTTAGGTATTTAGTATCTCTGATGGTCTTGCCTACGTTAAGTACTTTAAATTTTTCAACGATAAATTCCATTTGCCATTATTAGACACTTTGGACAATCTCCTAGACAAAAACTAGGAACGGCTGAGGGGTTTTCGGTAGAACAGACATTCCAAATAAATTTGAACTTAATTTCTTCATGATCGCTATTATCAAGTCGTCCATAAACTTCTATACCACTAATGATTTCTTTTTTACATGAAACCAAATCTAGTATATTATAAGTGCTCCTGGGCCCTTCGGGCTGCTCCTCTGGAGGGCTCTCGCTTTTATGTGCTATTCTAATGTAACGTTGTCACTGGGATTTTTTGCAGCTAACCAACTGATCGTGTTATTTGCAGCTTCGGGAATGGAACCCAGTTTATTTTAGTTCTACCTCTGGTCAAAAAATTCTACAGAGATCCTATGCCAGGCTTCGGAAGCAGCGTTTTTTGGTCAAAATGTGATCGCTCATTAAATATAGTAAAAGTTTGTCAACCGTGATGGGACCAAGTTTTCTCACATCAGCGAATTTTTTGCGGTTTTTGTGCCAATTTTGGTGCGATTTGAATGTGTAGTTTCGGCTGCCCAAAACACACACACACACACACACACACACACACACACACACACACACACACACACACACACACACACTGTTATAGTATATCAGATTACCCCTGCTGGCCTCCCTGATCTATTGATAAAGGAAATTATCTTGTACCTCTAGAAATTCCTATGACTCTGCATCCCCTGTCTGATTTCGCCAATCTATCCTTGGCAGGTTAAGATCCCGTACCATTATTACTAAGGTGGACTGTGACGCTTTCCTAATTTCCTCCCAGCAGTATTTACTATCTGCATTACTTAATTTTGGAGAACTGTAAGTAGCTCCTAGACTAATTTCTCACTGTTGTTATTAATTTCAACCCAGACACTTTCCATGTCCCTATTTTCTTTCATACCACTTTTTTGTAACAGTTTAATGAATCCTTTACATAAATAGCTACCCCACCCCTCTTTCTTCCCAAACGGTTTGACAGAATAATATTACAGCCTTTTATCTGATATTCTGCTAGAAATTCTCGAGTGTCTGTATTCATCCATTTCACTAATAACGTCAATGTCTGTTTTCTCTGTATAAAATAAAGCCCTTACTTCATCCATTTTATTACATAAACTCTTGTTGTTTGTGTAGTAATTGCGAGTATTTATACCTCCACTTTGGTATTTACTTTCTTTTTGTTTTTGTTAATAACTGGGAAACTCTTTACTAACATAACAGTTTTTTTGTACATCACTTATCACTTCTCTGTCATCGTATGTAAGTCCTTTATCATCACTTTCTCATTTTGAGGTGCCTGAGTTGATGTATCTACACTAATAGTTAAACTGTTTTTCTTATTTTTTCAAGTCTCGTTGCATCTAACCAAACCTGATGATGATTTCAGAGTGGAGTCGTTACAACTTCCTGTACTTCTAAGTTTCAACCACAAAAAAAAAAAAAAAAAAATCTTATCAATCATTCTAGCTAAAACAGTAACTCCCTGCCTGCTGAGTACCATACCAACTATACATGGCACTCCATTCATAAAACCAGTTCCAGCTGTCTATGAAAGGTATTGCATTAACTTTGCAATATCTCTCAAGGTGGCAATTAAAACTTATCGTCCTACTCAAACATTCCATCCCAACCCCCCTCCTAGGCAAAACACCGAGTGATGCAGGGGTTCCTTCTCTCTTCCTAACCTTCTCCAACATATCCTTTGTACTGCTGCCACAGTACCCCACTCTTAAGCTACCAATATCGTTGCCTTCTACACTGATGCAGACAGTGGGTTTGTCTCCACCAAACTTCATGATATTTGAAATTTTTCCTAATGGCCCCTGGAAGACACACATGTTTAGTGAGTGGAGTATACACCGCTCTATTTAGGTACCTTACCTGGGAGTCTCCAACAATGACAACATTATTCTCACCTCTCTTGATCTCAGGATTCCTACAGGAAGTACTCTTGCCTTCCTTCTCCTCTCCTTCTCTCTCTGCCCTCCCTTCACATTCGTCACGTAACATGTAGAATGCATTTGTGGTTTTTGTCTTCACTTGTTTCTTAAGGGTCCACTCTTCAACATTTTTCTCTCTTTCCTCCAACAGCTCCAACAAGTCCCTCATTTGTGACTTTTCTGCCTGAGAACCTGTACCTCCCGTTTTAATTTGAGTTCCTCCTTTAACTCAAGGTAGTCCTTCTCAAAACTTGCAGCAGGGACAAATCTCTCCGTAGAGGAAGCCATCATGCACAGAAATACTAGAACAACAATGACTAGAACACGCTACCACAACACTATCACAGGTCACTACAACACATCAGCACAGAACTATTACAGGTCACTAGTACAACACTATCACAGGTGACTACAACACACTAGCACAACACAATCACAGGTCACTACAATACACTAGCAGAGCATTATCACAGGTCACTAAATTTACTGACAGTTCTCACAACAAGCAGGAACAGCTAGGTAAATTAGGAACGCCAGGAGACGTTTGAGGAATGCCAGGTAATGTGTAAGGTATGCCAGGAAACATCTCAAGGACTGCCTGGAGAGCAGATATGTTTTTTTTTTTTTTTTATCTTAGTGCAAGTTGCACAATGGACTCTCTTAATGCGATACTTTGGAGCGTGATCGCTCCCAGCTATTCTCGAGTAATAAGCTCCATCCTCAAAATAAACACTCTCTGAAATAGGAGAAAGGTCTGAACAGGTGAATAAACTTCTCAGTTTAGTTCATCTGGTTATTCCGAGGGTCTACTATATAAACTTCTCCAACCATGATTTTTAAGGGTGGGGGCAGTCCCCCCTTCACTGATTTTAACATACTCTTGAATAATGAAAGGAGGGCGGATATGCCTTTAATATCATAGTACATGATGTACACACAACAAAAAAAAACTATCGTTACACCTTCTGCGCTATATAAAATGACACACGAATGAAGGTTTTTGATAACAGCCTCCTCCGTTGGTATCCCTGCGTGTGTTTGTTCCATATTTATTATAAGCTATATCCATTGCTTCTCCCATGCATATTTCTACCTCGTCCTATTTGGCAACTCACCCACTGTCAGGCTTACCAACCCTAGCGAGACAGCCAGGTTGTTCAGTATGAAACACATCGGACCCCTCTGTAACGATAGTGTTTTTGCTGTGTGTACAATGGACTCTCATCAGTAATGCAATATATGGGAGGCTTGCGGGAGTCAGACCCCTAGGAAATATAAAAATGATAAGAAATAGGAGATTGTGAACACATGGACTTCAGAGAAATTGGCATATATATCACATGCTTGGGAATGTAGTTTCCATGTTTTCTCTGAATACTCAGGAAGAAACTACACATCTGCTTGATTACTACTACCAAATGTCGATTTATTGACGTTAGGAAACACCTTTCACTGAAGAAGTTGATGGGAGACAAAACCTACCCTCTCCATTTCGAAAATTCACTCCCAAGCTTAATAATAATCATCTGGTAGCAGAAGAAAAATATAAGAATGGGTTTCTGGGTCTTTGAGTCCTGGTTAAGAACAATTTAGACGAATGAAGGCCTTGTTACAGCTCGTTGGCCACCTATAATGCTAATTTGCCATTCCTCTCCTTTTGGCATTGTCAATTATGTGGAAAAAGTTGCGATATTCTATCCCACATCCCTGATATGTGATGAGAGCTCCCAGTATTTCAACTGACCAACATCATGATGAACGTGAAGAAAACTGTCTCTTCTAAAGTTACCGTCTAACTCATGGACTCCGGGATAAAATCTGCTTGCCCCTCTCCTCAGTATAGAAAAAAATAAAAACATATAATAGATTTACTTCTAACCTTAATATCCCAGAAACTAGAGCAGTTAGGGAAATAAAGACCATATTACTCAGCAACTCTTCTTGTGAATGAAAGTATCACCTTGTCTCTAGGTCACTGCATTTTTGACTAATGACGAGAGGAAGAGGACTAATTTTTGCTGTGAAAACAGGAAGTGTTCGTGTGTCTGGCCACAGCCTAGACTATGACTTTGCTGTCAACATGATAACTTCTCCATTACTAGATAAACTAGACACAGTGGTTTCCAAGGCACGCCCTATGGCACTATAACTGAATCCTTTCCTAGTATCCTTGGAAAGAGGCTTGTCAAGGGTGGATGAGGCAAAAGTCCACTTGAGGCGGGAACGAAATCGGACAAGAAAGATTAAGTAATGATCGTCCTACACCTGGCAGAGTAACAGAGACGACTGAGGTATGGTTGGGCGAGCTGGTGGGAGTCTCCCTCGAGCTTTTGGTGACGAGATAAAGAGGTGGCCACTTCAAACTGTGTCGGGAAAACAAGTGCAGTTCCTACCGAAATCCGGCGCCACCTTGCCCACAATTTTCTGACAGTTCTGACCGACACCTGGCGGTTAGGGGTTAAGCCACAGATCGAAAATAAGTATACATAAAAAATGCAACATTCTCCTCTAGATTTGGACCTTTCCCAGATTTATCCATGTGTATTTTTTTTCTTAATAAACACAAATTTAATATGTATAAATGGGTTTAACTCCTCCATTTGAACAAGTCACTTTCATGTGAAATCAAGAACCCTGAGTCATTTGAGTTACTGGCTCAATACGGCCTACGAGTGTCCGAAATATTCACTTTTTTTTTTAGGAACTAACTTATTTAATTAGGTGACAACGTGTTGGTTCATTTAACTCCCAAAACATGAGAGATTTATCTCAAACTGGAGAGAGAGAGAGAGAGAGAGAGAGAGAGAGAGAGAGAGAGAGAGAGAGAGGCTGGATGTAGCAAAAATGGACTGAAGAGAATTTTACTGAACTGAAGAAGTTCATAATCTGGTAAAGCCATAAAGTATGAATGGTACCGCTTGAGGAATGGATCAGGAAATTACGAAGACACCACTGATATTGTACTGGATCTCATGTCCATTTCTAAAGGCTCTCTGATGATGGTTTTCCTGCATTTCTGATTCTCTTTCCTGTTATATCTGGAGGCTAACAATTTCATATTGTACAGTGAGGTAAAGCTTAACCCACGCCGTCCCGAGGATGTACTTCCACGTCCTCACGTTTTGTCACAGCTAATCCCGAGGACGTACTTCAACGTCCTGCAATTGCGAGGTTCATAATTTCCACAATTTTCAATTTTCGCAAGTCATTTTTGGTACGTATACACGGGACACCTTCCTCAACAAGATGCCAGGCAGAGACAATGCCTTACCCAGCATGACCTCCTCCCCCCCCCTGCATGCCCTTTTCTCAGCAATTCACCTGTTACCAGTGACCTGGCCAGTATAGCCATGTCATGCCACGGTACGAAATTCAGGGCCAGAGTGATTCCCCAATCAATGACAATGTGGAGGACAAACTTTACATAGCATTAGAGGAAGAAACAGTTAGAAATGATGATCAGGTAATGTGGCAAAAAAAGGTCAGGTATTAGTGAGTGAACCAATGCTTATAATGCCTATATTACTGCTTGAAAACCAATATACTCTTGTACTACATATAAATTCGTAACAGTAAATAAATAAATACCGTTTATGAGTGGTGTGAAATAGTTATCCTCCCATAGAACTCGTTTTCTTTGGTGCCAGCCTGATAGAAAACCCAGTAAGGTAAGGAGGCTCTCCTACCTGTAATGAGTATTTTAAACCTCAGGTGAGCGATTTCTCTATGAATTTTCGATGTTTCTCACCAAAAGCGAAAGTTTTAGCAAAAAAAAAAAAAGTCGAAAATTGCCCGGGATTGGGGGGTACCAGTGGTCGAAAAGTGGCCGGGACGGGGCGGGTTAAACCTGGGCTGGATTTACATGTTATGGGGCCCTGGGACCTAGAAGTATGTGGTGCCCCGTCAGTACCTTAGCACATTGGGTCAATTTTACACTCATTATCGACATATAAATGCACCTAACTTGGATTGGCAAAGGCAAAACAACAGTTTATGCATGACAAAACACTCATTTCTGAAAACACATTTTTAAAATATATTAGTATATTACACTGCTGTGAGATGAATTAATGGTATAGAAAAAATAATCACAAACTTGACTGCATAATTATACATACAGAAAACAATTATTTTTCTCCAGCCTTTGAAGCACGCAAAGTTCTCAAATACTTCTCGTTTGTTGACTCGTTTGAATAGTTCGTGGTCTACACTCAGTACAGCCAGTGATCCCAATCGATTTTGTCCAATGGTAGTATGCAGAGAGTTCTTGGTCCTTTTCGAGTTTCGAGAACGAACTTTCGCCAGTGCAGTTCACCACAGACATTGACAGGTAAACACGTAGAGCCATCTCCACATTGGTGAATGCTGCCGCCATAACACACGTGTGTATTGTGGAAAACATACTCGTTTTAATCCATTTTTCAGAATATTCTGTCCGCATCGTCTTGAGAAATGCCTGAAAATTTACAAATTCTGAAACCAGACGAGGTTCCATTCCAGGTCATTTGGATAGCAGATGACAAGGTCGGCAGCAGAGTCCAGAAACTTTTTCTGTCCGCATGGTCATTGTCTCTGACAAGAAAGCAAATTGTTGCTGCAGTGTTTCATAAACTTTGAGGCGATCTCCTAGTGACGTTAGCTGATCAGTGATGAGTATGTAGGATGTGGTTCTGAATCACTTTCTAGGTGGTAACTGAGTGTCATCTGTGCTGTCTACTTCATCGTGACGTCGCTTCCTCCTTCAAACATGTTGTCGATTATCTTCATACTCACTATGACTACATTTTTCAATAGCAATCTGTTCATAGTTGTTGAACTGTTCCTACAGATCCAGTACGAACTATTTCAGTGACTCGAGTAGTTTCACTGCTGTTTTCAGATCGTGGCTTGACTTTTGTAACTGCTGACTTGTCGCACTGAACCCATTTAGAATTTTCTGCCATGTTACTAGTAGATCAGCATCTCTAGTTTTTCCAGTTCCTTCAAAATAGCAGATGCCTCACATCTAGCCTCTGCATTTAGATGTTCATCTATTGTTGAATTGTCTCGTACCATGATATTCTGCTGGTGCCCGTTGTTCACTGCTTCTACAGCTTCCGCTCGGGCTGACCAAGGTTATCTGACAAGCTTTTGACAAGTGGCATGTGTTTCAGAGCATCTCTGTGTTTTCGTCAAAGATAGTTTAACTTCAACGAGATAAACATAGAGATGCTGAATCATACAAAACATAGTCATAGCAGCCATGCAGCATTCAGCAGCTCACATCCCAACGAGGTCCAGAGAATAAGCCATGCAAGGAATGAACTCAGAAAATTCACAGTGACTTTTTATGTCCATCTAGGTGCCAAAGTATTTTCCAGACATGTTACTGGCACTGTCGAATGACTGACCATGACAGAGATCAGAATTTTGTTCGTTTGTAGAATTTCCGGCGCTTCTTCTGCAATTTTCACTGAAGAGACAACGGGTCTCTTCAGAATAGCAAAGCCAGCTGAGGTCGATTTCTTCTCCAGATAATATGTGTTTTCGGCTAAACAATTTTTTTTTTTTTTTTAAATTCAATGATGAGTTTTATTTCCTTCACGGACAGCAGAATTAATGTAGTCACTCTCTACATTATGACATTCTGCACTGCTTTCTCGATCCTGTAGCTTCTGAACTCCTCAGTTAGTTCTTCTGGCCAAAGGGCAATGTCTTTTTCATCATTTTTGTTTCACTGGTCATCTTCTGGACCACATTCTGAAGTAGAATAATTTGAGTCTTCATCCCGCTAAGTTCGGAAACAGCAATTCTAGAAGCAGCAACAGGGACAATAATAGGAGGTACTGAAGTTATAGATTTGCTTTCCCTCTCGACTTCATTGTTATCATCTTCACTGTGAGAGAACCCAACTGTCAACTTGTGATTTTACAGATCTAATTCCAATCACTTTCAGTTTCGATGCTTTTCACCTGTTTGCCTGCACCAGACTGATATTTTCTTCCTCAGTCACATTCACGCCTCATCATGGCTCTAGTATTCTACACAAAGACTGCCCGTACACCTACAGTACAAGCAGTATTCTAGTAACTGACACCTAGTCACCATCTAGATAATCAGTGCAATGCAAAATATGAATTGAAATTTGCTGACACATGGCCTAAAGATGTTGTATACTAATAATCAAGGAAGAACAAAAAGTCAAAAGATGAGGACAGGTACTAATAAACACACGGTATTGTAGGCCATAGCCCATACCTTTTTCAGCCTAGGTAGCTGAGTGTAAGTTACAGGTGATAACAGTCAACTGCTACCAGGCGCAGGTACCAGGTAGGTAGAGGACTTTGCAGCTGGTGGCTCACCAAGCTGCCAATCATGTTTAGTACAGTTTACTCATTGTTTACTTACATATATTTTCATATAAATACTTAATTTTTCATAAACTTAATCATCAATATGACTGTTAATTGATGAATGTTATTAAGCTATTCTAGGGCAGAAGAGTCAAATAGCACAATTTATTGTAATCGTTGAGTCAGCACAGGGACCCTGGAAAGCATGCTTTCCAGGGCCATGTCCCTGTGAGCCCTGCCATTAATCCGGCCCCGGCTTAACCCACCCCGTCTGGGTGGCATATGTACATGACGACCTGGGGACATCCGGGTGGCATGTACAGTATACATGATCTAGTGTTTTATAGTATTATTGATATTATATTATTATTATGAATATAGCATAATATTTTAGTATTATATTATACTACAATATTATATTATAGTTTTAGCTGAGAAATTATGGTTTAAATAATGGTGATTTTTAAGAAAAACACCCGCTGGTGGTTTGGATGGTGAAAACAACCCCCGGACGTGATGGGTTAAACAGGCGATTATTCCACCTTTTTCATGTTGCTTTCCCCTCAGCCTTAATACACATATCCACGCCATCCCTTTCTTCACCCACTACCTGACATCATCTGACTCTAAAAACTTTTTCTATAGTTACTATTATTATAGGTTCAACTGAACATTAACCCAGGTGAAGAGAAGCTGAATTAGCCCTTTTCCTACAATCCACTATCTTCCTCTATGGGGATATTGGGGAAAGGAATGAATTACATCTGTATTTCAACTAGGGGTGAAGTCCATCTTGCAATTTAAGATTTTTTGTGGTGTAGTCTTTAACCCGAGGTGTCCCATCGACGTATGAGTATGTCGCAACATTTTGTCACTGCTAGACCCATCAACATACTAGTACGTCGCAAAATTGCAAGGTTCATAATTTGCACAATTTTCAATTTTCTCACGTGATTTTTGGTATCTATACACGGGACACCTTCCTCTACAAGATGCCAGGCAAGAACAATGTCTTACCCCGCATGACCTCCTCCCCTGCACGCCATTGTCTCAACAATTCACCTGTTACCAGTGACCTGGCCAATAAAGATATTCAGGGTCAGAGTGGTTCCTCAATCGATGACAATGTGGAGGACAAAGTTTACGTAGCATTAGAGGAAGAAACAGTCAGAAATGGTGATCAGGTAATGTCGCCAAAAAAGTTCAGGTATGTTGATGTGTTAGTGAGTGAAACAATGCTTATATTGCCAATATTACTGTTTGAAAACCAATATACTCTCGTACTACATATAAATTCGTACCAAATAAATAAATAAATACCGTTTATGAGTGGTTTGGAATAGTTACCCTCCCATAGAACTCATTTTCTTTGGAGGCAGCCTGATAGAAAACCCAGTAGGGTAAGGAGTACTGCTACCTGTATCGAGTATTGTAATTCTCAGGTGAGCGATTTCTCTATGAATTTTCGATGTTTCTCACCAAAAGCGGAGGTTTGAGCCAAAAATTTTTTTTTTCCAAAATTGGTTGGGACTGGGGGGAGTCAGTGGTGGAAAATCAGTCAGGATGGAGCAGGTTAATTATCTCTCGAAACGACCATATGAGAAAGAGAGCAGCAGCAGCAGCAAGCTAACCAGGCGACAGACAGAAAATGGAAAAATATTAATTGGGTGCCGAGAACAATGTGCTTTGAAGGATGCAGCAGGGACAGTATGAATACTAAATATAAATCAATGGTTCATTGTGAGACACACACACACACACACACACACACACACACACAGTTGACTTTTACGAGATATTTACGGGGGAGCGAGCGCAGCAAGCGAACCGAGCAAGCGTAGTGAAGCCATGTTTACTGTATGTTCAGTTGAGAAATGAGTGGCCTGACACGATCCGGCCCGGTGAACATGACACTTTTTTCCTTAGGTAGAGAAGAGATTCTTTCAGCAGGTTGTATAAACATTCAGTAAATTTTGTTTTTAGGTATATATTCATTCGTTAGACCAAAGTAACCCCCTGGAATCGTAGCTTTCTAAAGGAATGTACCGAAGCCTTCAATTGACATGCTTCTCTATGAAATCGATTTTTAAAAGATTTCCTGTTGTAACATGATTTTTAATAATTACATATCGGATATTATGCTCATAATTTTACACGAACATATTTTCTGTGTTCAGGGGATGATATCAGCAAGGGTAACCGACCCATATCTGGGTTTTATCATTCGATCAATAGTCAAGAATTTACCAAAGCAGTTCACCCATATGGCAAGTCAGGAGCAGAGAACTGAACACTGCATGTGAGATAAATGGTATGGTGCTTCGCTATATGCACAACCATAGAGAAAACGTAAGAGAGATCGTGAGAAGGGAAACATTTTTGCACAGTTATTCTTCTGCTATTGTTCAACTACCCTGCCAAAAATGTTGAAAGTTTACACCAAGATGGTATTATGATTATACGTGTACGTACAAACGCTTGCTTGCTCATCACATGCTCATAAAGTGCGGTTTACTGGTACTATAATTGCCTGCATGTGTGTGTCTGTGTATGTGTCTGGCTGTTCCCAGAATATCTCAAATTCAAGTGGGCAAATTGTATCCACACTCTGTGGGCAGTATCCTGGGATGAATGGTTTGTTTGTTAATAATTGTGAAGAAGATGTGATGATATGCCTCCGACTGCCATAGGATTTTGGTAGAAAATACCATCCATCTTTTTCATTTAGTTTGCCGTTATTCACCATTTTCTGTTATGCCCTGAATGAAGAGAATGGCTGTTTAAGGGGTAACTGTCAGAAATTCCTCAATGGCCTGTTATACTCAGTGGCCTTTACCATCTTAATTCCCTTGACTTCAGGTATCTGAATGGTAGTGTGATATTTCACTTACTAGGAGTAAACAACAAAACCCAAGATTTGTTTTCGATTTTGGCAAAGGTGTGATGATATGCCTGCAATTGCCAGAGTATTACTGATCATTTTTTTATTTTTTTTTAGTGATGGTGGGCGGTACACATACGATGGCGAATGCTTTGGCTTTTATTCCTGTAAGTCCTTGTGTTCCTCTTGGGTAATGTTCCCAACTCCTTTGGAGGGGGGGGGAGGGTTGGACTCCCCAGGGTGAGAATCACTTGCTTAAACTATTTCATTTCCATACAATATTTTAATTTTACTCTTGCCAACTTCAAACCGTTTCATTCTCCTTATGAGAACCGTTTCGAATTCAAAGGGTCAGATGAAAACGTCACCAATCACCCTCACTGTTAAATATTTTGCCTGTGCAGCGTATAATGGTCTGACAGTAATAAAAATAAAATTCACTTTACATCACCGTAATCAAGAATTTGTAATGACAACGTTGATTATGGTGTTGCTGATTATGATGGAGAGCACTGTCAGTAATAAATTTAATAACAATCATTGATGACCATTATAATGATGCTGTGATAATGATGAGGCTAAATTGTTCGACAGGGCTGAGGGTGTCGTGGAGTTTGGTCTATTTGACAAATGGCAGAGGTATTCTCTGCCGAACACCACCTCGTGCCTCAACACTCCTAGGGTCATCACTGTCACTGCCGTCCTCTCACTCAGTAACTTATGGGTACGTAAAATAATGACTGCATTCAGCCATGTCACTAACGGAGGTCTTCTTGTAGTACTATGCATTTTTTTCTGGTAATGTCATATGCACAGTTACAAACTGCAGGGGGTTAAATATTATTACCTATTGTTTCTAGAGTACTACAGATATCGGAGAAAGGTGTTGGAAGATAAATATATGAAATTATACACACTTTTTCATGGATTGAAGATCAGTATCTTAAAACATATCAAAAGGGAAATAGACTTACATGATGCGCAGTTTTCCCTGTACTGCCTAATTTAAACTCACTGTCTCTCTCCTGTCTATCTGTTTGCCTGTCTTGCTAAAACACACACACACACACACACACACACACACACACACACACACACAGACACACACACACACACACACACACACACACACACACACACACTTAGAGCTGTCCTTCTGCTACAGAAGACGATGACTGCTATACCCATTGATAAAGTATTTTTCACTGTCTCTGGTGACAATGTGTGTGACTTTGCAGACCAATTGGGGATCCACAGACTTTGCCAAACACTCGGCATTTCAAGTCCAGGTTTGCTGGAAGAACTCTGTTTTGGTTGCACACCCTCCCAAAGTAATCAGGCCTCTAACGGCACATATCATTCTGAAACGTGGATGGAACATTATATATATGGCATTCTGTGATTATAAGTGAAAGTATTAACTTTGGTATTGTTAGAACTTGAAATTGCACCCCCTTCACCCCAAAAAAATCACATACTGAATGGTATATGTTATGAGGCATTAGATTTAAAGATTCATGTGTGTGTCTGCAGAACTTGGTCATTTTCACAACCATCGTACCCCAAGGGGCTGATACTTTTGAGGGAGGGTGTACCTTGATTGTTACACTCTTCTCTGGTCACGTTCAGAGCTTCATTGAGATGAATGGCTCCTTTGCCACAGAGGGCTCACCATTGTTCTCTGTCAGAGGGATTGTCTTCAAGATCCCGTGGTAAGATTCTGCATTTCTTCAGAGTCATCATTATTTGATCAATATATCTCTTCTCTCCCACTGGGTTGAAGTGTGCTACAAAGAGTTGGCCATATAGAACCTGGTGGGGAAGGAGGTGCTCAGATGTCTGTAACATGTGTCCGACCCATCTCAGCCACATTTTAATAAGCATGGTTTCTATACTTGTTGACTTTGCCAACTGGAGAATTTGTGAAAGAAGGAATTTATCCTCCCATGTGAGTTCTTTGATGCACTGTAAGCATCGTATGGGAAACGACTCAATCTGTTTCATGTGACATCGGTAGATAGTCCAAGATTCAGCATCTTATATGAGAATGGAGAGGCATATAGCCATATACACTGATACCCTCATCCGATTCTCAAGTTAGGGTTTTCAAAGACTCTGGATCTGAGACATTCAAATGAGGCTGAGGCATCGTTGATTCTTGCAAGAACTTCTTTCTGAATGTTATGTTTATCTATGAGCACACTTGCAAGGTCGGTAAAATTTCCCATTTGTTTTACATTTTCGCTATGTATTGGATATGCAAGAGGCTTTCCTGGATTGTTTCTCTGAGATATTGTTTCTGTTCTATTAACTTTAACTCGGAGTCCCAATGCATGGCTTATGTTGGTGACAATGGTAAGACACAGTTTTAGGGCTTCTAGGGTAAGTGCAAGGACAGCAGAGTCATCAGTGTATTCTACCTCTAGGATATGAGCCACTTTAATCTTTGTTTGTGTTTGAAGATGCCTGAGATTGATTAAATTGCAGTCTAGCCCATCCCGTCCGGGTGACATGTATACTGGTCCTCCTGGGGCCATCCGGAGGTCATGTATACTTGATCTGGTAATTCGTGCCATTGTTTGAATATTCAGCTGATTATTTCCACCACCCACACCCCCTGGCAACCCTTTGACAAGCATCCCAGTCACGCTGCAGTTGCCTGCATATCTTTGTGATGGATAGACCTATGCAAATCCATATTCCTGTGTCTGGACCCATGCATGACCACTCGCGCCCACCGACTTCAACACCAATGAAGTCCGATGGCCCTAGGAGGAAAGGCCTTAGTGATAGTGCGATAGTGAGGGAGTTAGATATACCATTATCGCCGATTGTGAGTGGAGAAAGTGACTCCTCTTCTAAGGAAACAAATATATCGATGCTGAATATGGAAAAATACGTATCAGAGGAGGAGAGTGACCATGAATTCTCCACTGTGCTCCAGTATTTTGTCTGCACAGTCATCAGCCTTTTCAGATGATGAAGGGTCAGATGTAGTTGATGATCCTGCAGAGGGTGATATACGCACAGTGGAGAAAGTGATTGGGGGAGGTAGAGAGTGAAGAAAGGAAGGAGGCTGGTGGGAGTAGAAAATGCTGCAGGCTGAGCCGTCAGGCATAAGAGCAGCATCAGGTGGAAATTTCCACCCATATACCATCATCACCACCTTCACCCACATGGCCTGCATCACTACATTCATCACCACGTGCCTCACCATGCCGGCCTGCATCACTACAAGCTTCACCACGTGCCTCACCACGCCGACCTGCCTCACCACGCTGACCGCCTCACCACGTCAGCCTGCCTCACCATGTGCCTCACCACACTGGCCTGCATCACTACAGGCCTCACCAAGTGCCTCACCATACTGGCCTGCCTCACCACGTGGTGTGCCACACCAGCCTGCATCACTTCAGGCCTCACCATGCCGGCCTGCATCAGTACAGGCCTCACCACATGCCCCACCATGCTGTCCTGCCTCACCACGTGGTGTGCTATGCTGCCCTGCCTCTCCATGTGCCATATCACCACAACCTGGCCCATTAGGTTATGTTGGTGCAGGTGCATGCCGTCAGGCACTTGCTTGCCAACGCCTTTTACAAACGCCATCACTACCACAATCACCATCACCAGCGTCATCACCTGCCTCATCTAGTGATGAGTTGGCGGAATCGCCACCACGCTGCCATGCTAGGGGCCGTGGCAGGCCACAGGGCAGGCCACGTGAAAGGCAGACACGACAGGAGCCGAGGAAAGGTAGGTTAGAAACCTTTGTGTGGGAGGAACGAACGGGGTTTCGGCTGGAGGTACCTGTTTTTGATGACACAAATGCAGGTGTGCAACCAGAATTTCCCTGCAACAGAGTTTCTTCTGCAGTGGACTTCTTCCTTGCTTTTTTTCACAACAGAAGTGATGGAGTTCATTGTGCAAAAAGTGAACAGTTTCAGGGATTCTGCTGCAACTGGGCTGAGACCTTACACCTGAGAGAGAGTGCGAAAATGAAGGAATGGACTGCAATGAGTGTTAGCAAAATGTATTTTTGGCTAGCATTGACAATGGTGATGCCTCATGTTAGAAAACATACCTAATTATTGGCTCATGGTCGACATTGCTGCAACGCCAGTTTTGGTAAGTACAGTGTATGCCATGTGACCGATATCCTGGCATCCTGAGGTACTTGCATTTTTCCACAAATATGGACCCATATCCAAGCGATAGGCTGTGGAAAATTCGCTTAGTTCTGGATATGATGAAGGAATATTTTTCATTTTTTTTCAGGCCATTTCAGAAGGTTGTTATTGAAGAGTCGCTTGTTTTGTTCAGGAGACGTCATGCCTTTATTCAGTACATTCCAACAATGAGACATCATTTCAGAACAAAGTTCTTTGTATTGTGTGATTGCAAGACTGGGTATGTGCTTGATTGTATTGTGTATACAGCGAGTGATGCAGTGTTGTGAAAGGACGATCCCCATGGTTTCTCTGGCTCAGTTGTCAAGAAGCTAATGGGCAGGTACTTTGGTGGCAACCATATCCTTTACACTGATAATTATTACATGGCACCAGGTCTTGCAAAGTACCTGCAAGAACACCAAATTTGATCGTGTGGCACTGTCCATGCAAAGAGGAAGCATTGGCCATCCTTTCCCTAAGTACCGTGAAGGGGGAGTGTAGGACCTTGCAGTCAGGTTAACTCCCGGCAATTCACTAGCATAATAAGAGAAAGGTGAATGTCCTTTCCACGGTCCACGAAAGTAAGTTGATTGACACAGGCAAGGTCGATAGAAGAAAGAGGCAGCCAGTCTTCAAGCCTGATGCTGTTATTGATTATAACGTGAACATGCGACTCATCGATAAATCAGATATGCAGATTGGCACAATCAACTGTCTAAGGAGGTGTTGTAAGTAGTATAAGAAGGCATTCCTACATGTACTGGACATCTGTGTACTGAATGCCTTCATTCTGTACAAGGATGTTACACAGACCAGCACATCCCTCAGACAGTTCGAGAAGGATGTAGTTTTCGGCCTTCTGGAGAGGTATGGACAGATAAATCCTTCCGTGAAACGGAGGCACAGTGTACAGCAACTGCCTGACCGCCTGCAGTGCAGGGACTACCTCAGCAGGCATTTCATGGAAATACTACCTCGCAAACCTGCAGACAAGGAAGCCTACCGGCGTTGCTATGTTTGCACCGGTTCATCACGCCGACCACAGCAGTGCCATATGATGAGGTGGTGGTGTGCTGAATGTGAGGTGGCACTGTGTACTGACTGTTTCTTTGATTTCCACGCAAAGACCGAGTGGTTGGAGTCTGGGTATTAGGCATAAGTTAGTTTTGTACATGCCAGGATATGTTCTTTCATGTTGAAATAGAAAATATGATTTCACTGCTCTGCGTATATTTATGTGAATAATGGAGGCAGAAAGTATGTTTCATGATAAACTTGCAGCCTTATTTTATTTTGAAACCATTTGTTTATGCATATTTCTTATGATGAAAAAGTATAACTGAAAGGAAAGAGAAAGTCATAGTGGTAAGTATTTCCGTTTATGGGCAGTACTACCGGTACTTGGTTCACATTTTTTTTTGTAGTAGTAATTGTAGTGGTAGTAGTAATGGTAGTATGTGGTATTCAAAGTCAATCTATCTATATACCTAGGCTGCTTCCCCCAAGGAAAGGAAGGTAGCCGAGGAAGGCCGACACACTCCCCGTTTACTCATTTATTCAAACACATTCATTTGCATCTTAGCCCCAAAGGGGAGAAGGGACAGATCCCCACCACAACACAACGCACAAGGGTCAATTGTGCAGTGTAATCAATGACATCCGCAGCAGGGCCCAACAGCAGAGCTGGTTTACCCCTGTCACATCATAATAGACCCATCCCTTTATCCGCACCTGACCTGACTAGCTGATCAGACCAAATGCGGGAGAACATCCCCTCAGGGCTGCGTCGTCATTTATTCATTCACAGTTTCCCTCCATTTATTTCTGTCATGCACAGCCACTCTTCCTTGCTCAACAGACATCCTTCTCACATCAAGCACTCTCTTCACACTGTCCAACCATCCTATTCGTGGTCTCCCTCTCAGCCTTACACATCTCACATCAGATCTAGTTATCTTTTTCAGCAATTGCTAATTATCCATTCTCTCCATATGCCCAAACCATCGCAACACCCTCTGCTCAACTCTACCAGCCATCTACCGAACAACTCCAGTTCTCCTTCACACTTCATCATTTTGCACTCGATCCATACACGTCCCTCCACACATACTCCTCAGACACCTCATCTCCATTACATTCAAACTTTTCCTCTCTGCTACACCCATATTCCATGTTTTATCCCCATATAATGCAGTCGGTACCACAACACCCTCATACAGCCTTCTCTTTACATCCATTCTAAGCAAACGACATCTAAACACTTTTTTCATTCCTCCCAGCGTCTTACCTACTTCATTCATTCTAAACTTCACTTCTGCATCTATTCTTCCATGCACAGCAACATGTGATCCTAAATATTTAAAACTACCTTCTCATGCAACTCACCATTCAGAAAATCCTCCTATCATCTACCAACCTCGTACACTTCACCACTTTACTCTTATTCTCATTTACTTTCAATTTCCTCCTATCACACACCCTTCCAAACTCCTCTATCAACTGGCCCAATCTCTCTTCTGAATCAACCACCAGAGCAGTATCATTTGCAAACAGCAGCTGCTTCAGATTCCACTCTCCACCATCAACATTCACCAGACTCAGACCTCCATCTAAAACTCCTGCATTCACCTCCCTTACAACACCATCCATAAAAATATTAAACAACCAAGGCGACATCACACATCCCTGTCGCAGCCCCAATCTAACGGGAAACCAATCACTCACATTATTTCCCACTCTTACACAAGCACTACTATTTACATAAAATCTTTCCACTCCTTTTAGTAACCTACCATCAAGTCCATACAATCTTAAAACAGTCCACAAAGCCTCCCTATCAATTCTATCATACGCTTTCTCTAAATCCATGAATGCCCAAAAGACATCCTTGCCTTTCGCTAAATACTTTTCACACACTTGTCTCACAGCAAACACCTGGTCCACACATCCCTTCCCTCTCCTAAAGTCACACTGCTTATCACCAATCATTCCCTCTGTACCCTTTCTAACTCTCTTAATTAACACTCTACCATACACCTTACCTACAATACACAACACTCTTATACCCCTAAAGCTAGTACATTCATACTTATCACCCTTGCCTTTATGCAATGGGACCACGCAAGCACTTGCCCAGTTAATTGGCACCATACCTTTCACAAAGCACACATTCAACAGTCAACAATGTCACTCCACAACCCTTCAGGCATTCCACAGCACACCCATTCATACCTGCAGCTTTCCTTGTTTTCATGTCCTTTACTACCTTCTCCACTTCCTCCTTCGTGATCAAAGAATCATTCAACTCTCCCAACACATTTATTCCTTGCAACCTTCCATCTGCCACAATCTCAGCCATCCTTTCCTCCTCTACATTTAACAATCTTTCAAAATACCCTGCCCATCTCTTCCTTACTGCATCCATTTCAGTTAACATCCTTCCATCCTCTGCTTTTACTCGCTCTTCCTTCCCAGACTCTCCCTTTTGCACCCTTTTCACCTCCTTCCAGAACATTTTCTTATTCTGTTGAAAATTCTCAGTCAGCTGCCTACCCCATCTCTCATTTGCTGCCACCTTAGCATCACGCACAGCCCTTTCCTCCCTATTCCTCTTTTCCTTATACCTTTCATATGACACCTCATCCTTCCTCTGCAGCCACACTTCATATGCACGTTTCTTCTCAGCCACAGCCATACTTATTTCCTCGCACCACCATTCACTTCCTTTTCTTACACCACCACCCGCTCATCTCACACCACACACCTCTTCTGCATGCCCCACCACAGCACTCTTAAACAACTGCCATTACTCCTCCACACTGGTATAGTAATAGTAGTAGACGTGGTAATTGTAATAGTAGTAGTTGTGGTAGTGGTAGTAGTAGTAATGGAAGTATGTGTTGTATGTGTGGTAGTAATAGTAGTAGATGTGGTAGTTGTAATAGTAGTAGTTGTGGTAGTGGTAGTAGTACTTGTAATGATGGTAGTTGTAGTATTAGTAGTAGTTGTTTTAGTGGTAGTTGTACGTGTTCTTCCAGTAGTAATAGTATTATTTCTAGTAATTGCAATACCCAGACTCTACTAGCTCACCAGTGCCAGAATCGAGCAACAGTCCTAGCCAAACATACATTTGTGTGTGTGTGTGTGTGTGTGTGTGTGTGTGTGTGTGTGTGTGTGTGTTCTTACCTAATTGTTCTTACCTAACTGTATCTTTACAGGAATGAGTCAAGCTTGTAGTGTTCCCTGTCTTCAACCATTTTTATCATACATATCCTTAAATTCATGAATTGTTTTGGCACACACTATTTCAATCGATAGTGCATTCTATTGATCAATTGCCCCATTTGGGAAACTAAATTTCCTTGCATCTTTATCGCCTCTCTTTTTGTGCAATTTTTTGCAGTATTCTCTTGCTGATGCATCCCCATAGGTTATGTAATAATTTATGTCTATTTTCTCCTTCCCTGATATGTATTTATATAGCATTATCATGTCTCCTCTTTTCCTTCTCTCCTTAAGTGTAGGTAGATTCAGTTTTTCTAGTCTTTTTTCCTAGCTTAGATCCCTTAAACTTGGTACCCATCTTGTAGCAGTCCTCTGAGCTTTTTCAGTCTTATCTATGTGTTTTTTGAGATGAGAACTCCAGACTACTGACGCATACTCCAGGGTTGGTCTGATGAATGATGTCTTCATTCATGTATGTGAATGCTATTCTCATATTGGCAAGCAGTGTATACATGTTCCATACCTTCTTACTGATATGGTCATCCGAAGGTAGTCTGTTATTGATAATCACACCTAGGTCTTCTCTTTCTGATGTGTGTAGGGTTCTACTTCCTATCTTATAATCCCAGTCAGATCTTTTTCCACTTTTACCAAACTTGATTACATGACACTTGTCCACACTGAATTCCATTTGCCATATATTGCTCCATTCGTGAAGTTTATTTAATTCTTCTTGTTGCTCTTTACGAAAGTCTGCGTTAGTAATTCTCGGCCTTTGTATTTTTGCATCATCATCAAACATATTTTGATAGCTTTCATTTCCAATGTTGCTATCTATGTCATTTATGTACACTAAAAACATAATTGGTGCCAGCACTGAGCCCTATGGAACTCCGCTAGTCACTTCCCTCCATGATGAGTCATTTCCCCTTAGTACTGTTCTCATTACCCTTTTTTGGAGATAATCTTGCATCGCACAATACAGTTTGCCTCGGATTCCTCCTTGATGGTAGTTGCCATAAAAGTCTTTTGTGCATTACTCTGTCAAATGCTTTCTTGAAATCTAAATAGATACTGTCCACCCATCCTTCTCTTTCCTCTAATGTTTCTGTTACTCTGTCATAGTAGCTCAACAGATTAGTAACACTATTTTCCCTTTCTGAAACTGAACTGTCTTTCTGTTATCATATTGTCTCCTAGATGATTTACCCAAACGTTTCTCATCAGCTTTTCTAATATCTTGCTTACAACACTGGTTAGTGATACTGGTCGGTCGTTGAGTGGATTTTGTCTGTGCCCATTCTTTCAAATATCAGGTAGTTTACCTTGTCTCAAGGATTCCTTGAAAATTAAAGATAATAGTTTACTTAACTCCTTTGCACATTCATATAGCACCCAACATGAAATTTCATCAGGACCATTTGCTTTTCCTTTGTCTAATTGTTTTTTTTTTTCCTATATTTTTCTGTATTTGTCTGATTGTATCTCTGACTGTATTTCTTTTTCTGATATTTGTATATCTGGTAATATGTGTGGGCATGCATGTTCCATATCATCCCTCTCAAAATTATTTACTTCTGTAAAAACCGATTGGAAATTCTTATTTAGTGTTTCACAAATATCCTTCTCTTGTGTATAGGTGATCCCCTCGTCCGTAATGGATTGTATTTTATCTTTTACTTTGGTTTTGCTTCGGATGTGACTGTAAAATAGCTTCGGTTGATCACTACTTTTACATATGATATCCTCCTCAAACTGTCTTTGTGCTTCGGTTGATCACTACTTTTACTTATGATATCCTCCTCAAACTGTCTTTGGGCTTCCCTTCTTATTCTTGTATAATCGTTTCTTGCCTGTTTATAGTTGTTATATGCCCTCTCACTGTTGTGTCTTCTATATCTGTTCCACAACAAATCTCTCTTTTCTTTTAATTTTGTACATTCTGTATTAAACCATTTCTGTATTTTCTTTTCTGCTTCTTTGTGCTGTGGAATGCACTTCTAGACTCCTATTTCATAAAGTTCACAGAATTTTTTTGTATATATATAACATCTAAATCTTGTCCTCTAAGCTTCTTTACCCAATCTGTTTCTAAGAAGTACTTCCTTAGGTCATAGTAGTTTCCTTTTTTATAATTTAGACTCTTTTTATAAGTTTCATTGCTGTTAACTATGTCATATGCAATCCTGAAGTTGCAGTTTAGTATGCATGGTCACTTTTGATGAATGGAGGGTGATACATTAAATTGTCAATATCGTTTTCTTGCCTAGTGAATATAAGACCTAGTACTGAGGGTACATCAAGTCCTCTTTTTCTGGTGCTTTCCCTTACATGTTGCATTAAGAAAAATCGCACGAGATCCAGGAGCTTTTGGTCCCAACAGCTTTCTTAGCTTATTGTATCTAAAGTATTCCAATTTAAATTTCTGTTAAAATCTCCAGTTAGTATGATTCCGATTTCTTCTCCATCCTGTGTAGTAATGCTCTTAAACTCTGAATTGTACTCTCTGCCAGATCCTCATATTCTCCTCTTTCCCATGTGTTTCATCTGGGAGGCATGTATAAATTTACTACAATTACTTTCCCTTCAAATGCATTGATCTCTACTGCAATCATGTCTACTTGTAAGGCTGTATCTAGTTCTATTTCTTTTACTTTTATATTTTTCTTTCTTAGTATTATAATTCCTCCATTTTTTAAATTCCTATCTCTTCTCCATATATTATATTCCTCTAAGTTTAGGATGTCGTTTGATATCCTTGGTGTTAATTTTGTTTCAGTTGGGCATATTATATGTCGTTCATTTTCTCTGATGTAATCATTCATCTCTAATAATTTAGATATCATTCCATCTACATTTGAGTACATCAGCTTAATCGTCTTGTTTACATATTTGCCATGACTTGGATCTACTACCTTCCTCCTTTTTATGCCCTCCTGGTTATGTACCACTTTCGAACTTGAAAGTCAATCACTTTGTAAAAAAAATGTATTCTTCTCCTCCTCCTCTGATCTTCCCTCGTTCTTTGTTTTTGCTTCCTTCCTTTTTTTCTTTAGTAATTCTAGTTCTTCTTGAATTAGGCATCTTTTCATCCATACATTTTTGAATTCCTTTTTTTCCATGAGTTTCTTTGCAATTTTTAGTATCTCCTCTACAGTGTTTACACTCTGGAAAGTTACCTCAAGAGGCCTTGACTTACTTCCCTCATATTTCCCTAGCCTTTTGTGTTCCTCTATGTCTTTATTACAGATTTCCTCTGATACTTCCTTCAGTATACTCAGTACATTTGCCATCTCCTTTTTGTCTCTCGTGATCTTGTTTTTTTATTTCTTCCTCTTCTCTACTTGTGATTACTATAAATTTCCTGATATCTGCTGAATCTCTGACCAATTTAGGATTGTTTTGGATAATTCTTTTCACTTCCTTTTTAATGCTATTTTCTTCATCTCTTGTTTCCCATCTCTTGTTTCTGAGTCTTTCTTTACTTTCACCATTTCAGCATATGTGATTTCCACATGATTTTTGTAGCTTTGCTTCGCTTCATTCACTTGCGTTATCTTCTCCTCAATATCACTGCTCTGATCTATCACATTGCTTACTTGCCTAATTGTTTCTGTATCATTTTTGAACTCTTCCATGACTCTCTCGTGGGTGACTACTGTACTTGCCATTTCACTAATTTTCCTTCTAAGTGAACCCACTTCTACTGTTTGTGCGTGTATGTGTGTGTGAGAGAGTGAGAGAGGCCGAGCAGGAGAGAGAGAGAGCGCGCGAGTGTCTGTCTGGCTGTAATGCGGAAGGAGATGAGCAGCCTGAGTTCAAGGTCGTTGCTACTGCGACCGGCCTTCATTCACCCTGTAAGAAAAATATTTACGGAAACAGTGTTTGTAGTGGATTTTGGTCTCCTGCAAGTATCATCGAAGTGATATCAGTGAGGTGGGCTAGTATAAGCCTTTGTTCTGTCACCGAACCTCCACCACGCATACGGACACTGGCAAAAAAACACCAAAAATTGCCCTCATTCCCCACTCACTCACTCTCCCTATCTGCATTTCACGGACCATCTGATGCCATCAGCTTGAAGTCGAAGGAGGGTTGAGTAATATGAGACCTAGTTTGTAATAATTGCTTAAGTATTAACAGAGATATGAAGGTTTAAAAATTGACGATTTTGCCAATTTCTGTAGGGAATGCCCGGCTGTTGAGAGCAATCACGACACCTGCCAGACGGGAGGGGCTAGATGGAACTGGATTTTTATTCCACCATCAAGGTTCATTTGTTAATAACTTTAAAGGGTGACTGCAGTGAGATATATAATGAAAATGACAGGAGCCAGGGCACATCCAAGCTTTACTCCCACGCCTATCCTGAAGGGCTCGGATTTTCTCCTACCTATGGATACACGAGCATTCATATTGTCATGTCAACTCTTCAGGATGGTAAGAAATTTTTGTGGAATGCCAAATTTCGAAAGAACATTCGATGAAAGCTCTCTGTTTACAGAAGCAAATGATTTTGCAAAATCAATGAATGCAATGTACAAGTCACAGATCTGTTCGTGGCATCTAACTAATATCTGTCAGGCAGCAGATATCATATCACAGGTGAGTCGGTCTTCTCTAAATCCGCATTGTGTTTCAGGAAGTGTTGACCGTGTCAGATGTTTTGTCAGTCTGGATAGTGGTATCTTGCCTAGTATTATGCTAGCATTCACAATGTCACAGTTTCAGTGAACCCTTTTTTTCTTGTATCAGAAATAAGCCATTCAGATGGAATTCATTCTTGGTTCCAGAAAGTCTATATGAGATCATGGAGGCACTGGTGGAGCAACTGGCCACCCTTATTCATTAGCTCTGATGGTATGCCATCAGGGCCAGAGCTTTTGTTATTTTTTAGGGACTGGATGGCCTGAACACTTGCTGCAAGAGTAGGTGGGACATCAAGATCTGCCAGTTGAGGACATTTAGGGTGTTATGAAAGACACTGTGCTCCACCAGGATTCTTCGATTCAGTAATGTACTGAAGTGTTGTCCCAATCTGTCAAGGCCTGCTTGCCTTTCTTTCCAAAGCTCCCTTTCCGCCGACTGAGAAAGGGTTATGTTGTGTTTGGTTGGACATATAGAACTCATGTTGCCAGTCTTTGCTGCTGTCATGCTTGCCTAGTCCATGCTTGCTGTCCATGTCATACATTATTCTCAGGGTTTCACTTCTGAGAGTCTGGAATTAAATTTTTAGGGTTAAGGTGCTACGATGAGCCAACCAGTTGTGTGTGGTCTGTTCTTTATTGCAAGAAGGTCATGTGTTCTTTCAGCATTTTCATTAAACCAGATTTTATGGTGGTGGTTGGAGAAGCCTAGGGTTTCTTCTGCAGTGCTTTGAAGCATTTTCTCAATGTTCAGCCACTCTGCATCTAGGATTGTTGCATTGTTGTTTGGGTCAAGTGGTGGGCACAGAGAGGTTGTCTGTAGTAGTGCTGTGGAAGGTGTTACAAGAAGTCTCATCCTATAAAATACTGCAATTTAGTTTCTTGGAGGCTGGTCTACAGTGCATTTGTAGGTGTATGACTGCAATTTGGTTAGTATAAGGTAATATTATGTGAAGCACTCAGTACCTCTTCTCTCTTGAGTTATAAAAACTTATCATTGACTTTTCTGCCTTACGGTGCCATAGTCAGTTAGGTGCCAGTGTCCAGAGCATATGTGCATCAATGTAGTCTTGTGTTTATTCTTAATGTGGGTACATACATATGGTCTTGTGTTTTTTCTTATTATGAGTGCATCCTTGTGGTCTTGTGTATTCTTATTGTTGGTGCATGCATGTGTTCTTGTGTTTATTCTTAGTGTGGGTGCAGCCATGTGGTTTTGTGTTTTTTTTATGTTCAAATTGGTGTTGGTAATGACCAGAATGTGTTCTGAGCATATAGATAGCAGTCTAACGCCATTGTTGTTCATATAACCAACACCATGGCAGCCTATAATGCCATGCTAGAGGTGATTCTCTTTTCCTACTCTGGCATTGAAATCTTCAGGCAGGATGAGTTTCTCATTATGTTCCGTGAGGTTGCCCTCTCCTGAGAGGTGAGCCTCAACAAAGCAGCATGATCAGTTTCACATCTTTTCAGCTCATGGGCAGTGAGAGCAGCCCTATGGCGTGGTCTTGTGTCTTGGCTGATCTTAGGAAAGATTCATATATTCCACGTAGCAAGAATCAGAGTGATTCATTCGTATTTTTTAGTGCTGTGTGGGATAACTTGACCAAAGTGGTTTTCTGGCCAGGTATCTGCTTAGTCGCACTGAAGGTTGCTGCAGGCATGACATGCTCCTATGCCATCGTGCCAGTGGCCACTTGTGAAGTGCCGTCTATGTACAAGACTTGAGCTAGTGACTTCCAGCCAGATCCATGACTTGTCGCCATCACCTCATCTTGTCACCATAAGTCGTTTGATTTGGATTAATGGATGAAATGGGAGGTAAGTGTACTAGTGGACTTGCGCAATGAATGGATATGACATGATGGTTAGGGTGCCCAGTCCTTACTACCTCTTGACCCAGCTTTTTTCTACCTATGATGGTGGCATGAAGATTTATGATGACCATCTAATGAAAAGGTTGCAGAAGTATGCAGGAAGCTCTGTCTGTTGTGCTCCGTCTGCCGTGGGACTCCACTCACTGATTTTTTCATTCGGGGTTTACTCCTATATAGCCTTAACTCATCCAAGAGTAATCCACAAGTCAGTGTGCCTGGAAACACTTGGTCTGACTCCCTCACTGATGTTCGCTTCAGCAAGATTTCCCTGTCATGCTGAGTCTGGGCAGATCTCCTTCTGCTGGTATGGCCCACCAGATTTACGAAGATATACTGCTGTGTGTGTACATACATATATATATATATATATATATATATATATATATATATATATATATATATATATATATATATATATATATATATATATATATATATATATATATATATATATATATTTAAGGGTAAGATGTGTATGTTTGTTTAGGGGAAGCTATAGTATTTAGCAGCAAATTCGGAAGTATAGCGTCTTCCGGGGAGGGGGAGGGGGGCATTCTTTTGTAGGTGTTTCACAAGTTCAACTTTGTGATGCTGGTGTATCCTGGGGACTATATGGAAGTCGTACCAAAAAAAATAAATGAGGCGATGTTGAAACCTGTGACTGGCGACATGATCAGGACATAACTGAGTGACTTATTTTTGAAAGGGACCCTTATGACAGTGAACGTATTTGCAAGTATTTTCCGTTTTCTCTTTATTGAGATCTTATTCATTCTGCTATAAGAATGGGAAATTGAATGATATGATATGTGATAATTGATCCATAACGAGGACAACACAACCATGTATCGGCCATGACGTATCCATAATTGTGTAGAGCTGAAAAGTATTTCATGTTTTGGCCAAAGAAATTGAAATGTTGAGCCTAATCATTCTGACCACACACATAACAACATAAACACCTTTGATAGCTGTGCCCACCCTTGCAATGTTGTAATAATTGTTTACTAGGGAGGTGGAGGGGCGAACTGTGGAGGTCCCACCCACAATAATCTCTGCTCTGAGAGAAGGTCAACTACTACTCTACAACTACGCAAAATTTTGTATGCCTACATAAAAACCATGGTGTTATTCCACTAGAGGCAGTCATCCTCCTCCCTTAGAGAGTGGCCAACAGAGGTCCCAACCTGCTTAAATGTGGCTTGGTTGGACGCCTATCAGTATGCAAGATTTTGTGTTCGTAGGTTGCATACCATGACCAAGCATGTCAGTTTTGCCCAGAATTCTCAGCCACCCTGTGGGGGGTGGCACATTGGAGTCTCATTCTGCCAAGAACGTGGACCTAAAGATCTACAGTTGTACAATATTTATGTTCATAGGTTGTAACAGACTATGGCACTGCTACCACTGCAGGTATCCACATTCGGTCACTAGGAGGTGGGCATCAGCGACCACGTCCCCAAAACATAGTCGGGGTAAATGCCTACTAATGATAAAGATTTCATGTTACTAGATTAATGATTATGGCCGTGCATAATGGCTTTTTCAGGACTCACGGGGGCCACCTTCTCGTTCATGAGACACCCTTTGGGGATTTCTCCCTCAAAACGTGGCCAGGGTTAATGTCTATCAGTATGTAACATTTCATGATTTTTGGTTAAAAATTTAGGGTCACGCATAATGACTTTGCCCATAGGCACAAGGGGCAACTTTCCCAGTGAGGGGCAGCCCTTGAAGGTCACACCATCCTCATAACCTGTATCGAGTGAGCCTGTACCATCGTGCAAAAATTTATGTTACTATAGTCAGTTTCAGGGAGTCTGACACACTGATTTTGTCAGGTGAGGACAGATGGAACTGGTGACACTGCGCGGTGTTCTCCGGCAGTGATTGGTCAATTCCCGTCGTGTTTGAACGTGCACCAAACGTGCAATGCATTTTATCCATTATACCAACATAGTTCAAGTATTACTTTCTCATGGGGTTTGCTTTTATCTTAATTCCCTTTTTTCTGCCATTAACAAATATTCGGTTCATGCTTCAATGATGTAGTCCATTACTTTTCTGGCTCCTCTCTGTCGAGGGGACAGAGATACATCATGCTTGAGGAGATGGTGCATGGCAACCAGGGATACGGTGTTTGTCTCTCTGTCTGTCTATCTCTTATGATGCTTGTGAAAAGGTTCAGGAAAATCAA
Organism: Coenobita brevimanus; assembly: GCF_032717465.1. Taxonomy (NCBI): domain Eukaryota; kingdom Metazoa; phylum Arthropoda; class Malacostraca; order Decapoda; family Coenobitidae; genus Coenobita; species Coenobita brevimanus. The sequence goes on along the minus strand of NC_136961.1, from coordinate 32,906,282 downwards.
ACACCAAACTTATTAATCTATCTATTGTCAGACGCCTCAATCCCGTTCGGGGTGACCACAAACAAATCGCCTCCACGTTGCCCTGTCCCCCGCCATTTCACTGCCCTGCTCCCAACTTACACCCCCTCTCTCATATACTTATTAATGTAGGAAATAATTTTGCTGAATTTGACTATGAATACAAACAAATGCAGAATTTTAAAGCTGCTGTTACCTATGGAGGTAATGAAAATGTGTATGTACAGTTTATTGCGAATAGCATGTATTGACCCCAGTGAGGTGTGTGTGTGTGTGTGTGTGTGTGTGTGTGTGTGTGTGTGTGTGTGTGTGTGCTCCACTGGGCTTTACAATATGGAAATGCTTTCTCATGGGTAGCAATGTGAAGTGTGTGTGCTAGGCGCCAGGGGCACAGAGAGGCACTGATGATGTTTATGCATTACACCCGATGCCCACATCTTTTGAAATCAGCTGATGAATTTGGAAATATTGTGCCATGGTCCACTGTGCAATTAAAATATATTGCCATGGCCAACTGCTCATCTTATGTAAGCAACAGTGAAAAAGAAACAGCAAGCTATGAACAGTGTTCCAATTGCATTATCATGGTGGAGGCGACGAGCATGGGTGTTTCAGTGTGGTGGCCAAAGTTACACACTCGCTGCAGAGGTAGCCCCTCCATTCTACAGAGCTCAGTGGTGTGCTCTCGCAAATCATAATTATTAGAAGATTAGCTAAGCATATCTAGAGTAAGGTTGTATATTAGTAGACGATGTACTGAAGGGCATGGTGTAGACTGTAGACTGTGACACTGTGTAGTACTGGTGGGAGAAACAGTCGAGCCTTCACAGGACCTGGAAATCACCTTGCTATGAACCAGAGTATAGGTAAAAATGAAGCCGCACCTATCGGTTTTCGGTGGGATAACCGAGCGTGGGGTGCAGCCCTATGGGTTCCCACCCTTCATGAAACCAGGTCTGGAGGAAGTTAACCACTGAGAAAAATTTCGTTTTTCTGATATTCATCCCATTAGGCCTGGACCCCTTTCTTCAAAAAGTGCAATACCTCAGTGAGAGAGTCAGAGAGAGAAGGGCTTAACACTGTTAGGGACAAGTAATATACTTGGCCGACCATTTGGGTGTGGGAAAAATGGCACCAGTACAGTAACTCTGTGAGTGAGTGAGTGAGGGAGTGAAAGAAAGAGGAAGGGAGGCAGGAAATGACACAGTTAGGGAATAAGCCCTGTATTTGGCTGACTCTGTGGGTGCGGCAAAAACACCAGTCGTCACGTGTCATTAAATCTCCGTGTAAATTGTTAAGAAAATCATGTACAGAATGGGTTCACTCCATTCTCCCTCATGCACAACACCTCCATTTTCCGAGGACAGTTCAGTTCGTTCATCTCAAAGCAAATAATTATTTATACTGAGTTGGCTCTATCTTTTTTGAGTCTGCAGCTCCTGGCCATTGGTATCTTCTTGTTATACGAAAGTCAGATTAATAAAGGATAAACAAACAAATACAGAGCTGGATGTTTGTCTTTTCATTTGGAGACGGAGACATATGCATTGTTTAAAAAAAATTAAAACTTAGTCATGGGAAACGAATTAACATTGCTTACTACCAATTATAATAGTGGGGAAACCATTGAACTGTTCTTGCAATCACATTTTATGGGTGCAGTGTAATGGAGGATTTTGATTCCTCGAAATACTACACGTAATAAACATGATGCATAACATTTAAGATATGCGTTTATATTATCGATTACACTGGTCTGCATGATTATAAAGGTCAAGGATATGTTTGCTGTTCTCGGGTCAGTTTCTTGATTCCGAAAATTGCATTATTTTTTCTCAATCAGGTCACATTTTGGAAATAAAACACCTTCTAGAAATGATAATTTCCCATCATATTGGTAGATGAGTGATTCTTCTTGTAGCATAACTCAACTGCCATATATGTACAGGCTTTACAGGCAGTTCTTATAGATCGCAAGAAGGGTACGCACGATATACTAGGCTAATCAGGTTTGATTGGCCTCTCCAGGGACTTCTGCTTGTGCTGGGCAGACACCACATCCCTCTTTGGGCACCAGCAATAGTCGGCCAGAAAGTTGACGTCCCCCGTCCTTGATAGGGTTCCTCCATCACTCGGATGTCCTCGTGATAATGCTTCCCCTGCTCTTCACTGAAGTCTCTACAATTATCTGGAAAAGAGTCCAGATGAGATCTGAGGAAGTGGATTTTCACCGACATGCGTGCATCTAGTCAATGGAAAGTCTCCATCAGCTTATCAACAGCTTTCTCATACTCTGGACTATGGTGGTTGCCCAGGAAGTTCGTAATGATTGACTTCAGAGCCAGCCAAGCAGAGAGTTCAGAGGAATTCAATGATTAATTGCAGCGATTATCCTTGATGAGCTTTCTGATCTAAGGGCCGTCGAATATCCCCACTTTTAGTTTCTCTCTGCTTACACATGGAAACTTCTGTCACAGGAAAGTGAATCTTCCACCTTCTTTGTGCAGTGCCTTCATGAAGTTCTTCATGAGACCCATTTTTATGTGCAGTGGTGGGAGTAGAATCTTGTGCGGTTCGACTAGAGGGTGGGACAGAACACTGTGTGTGCCGGGTTGTAGTCCATGTCTAGACGGCCACTCTCATCGGAAATAATGCTTGTCGTCTGCCTGACTGTCCCACAGGCATATGAAGCATGGATACTTTGTGTACCCACCTTGAAGTCCTAGGCCGTGACCAACTACCTTGAGAGCTCCACGGATCAACCTACCATGGTCCTTGTAGTTGACAGCAGACAGCAGATGTTCCATGCTGTTGTGGGTTTTCCCCATTTCAACTGAGTGCACAACAGGGATCGAAGCGAACTTGTTGCCGTTGTTCAGAAGAACCACCTTGAGATTCCTACTCGAAGAGGTGATGAAAAGCCTCCATTCTGTAGCGTCATACTTCAAACCCATATCTGCAGTCAGGTTGGTGATGTTGTTGCTGTATACGAGAGAAGATGCCTCATCAAACGAGAAGTATTTTTGGAACTCTTACTCTCGGTTTTGATACCAAAAGAACATTGTCTCCGGTGCCAGCAGACGTTTCTCACGAAGGTGCGAACCCAGCAGCTATCATTGAGCTCAGCTTGGCTCAGTGGCACCGGTCAGTCTCCCTCATTGGCTCAAATGTACCAGACCCGTCTTCATCGGTCGCATCTCCAGACTCAGAGTTGGACGACGATCCCTTGCTGACGTCAGGTTCAAGAACAGGAACATCTGGGCCATGGGGAACTGGCTTGATGGCTGATGGAAAGTCAGGATAATGAACATGATGTTTGTTCTTGTGACTGATGCATTGCAGATTTGTCATACAAAAATAACAGTCTGTGGTGTGATCCTTACCTACCCTCCACACCAACGGAACATCAAACGGCATACTCTTCTTCATTTTGTTCCTCCAATCCTGTAGGTTTTGAACACATATTTTGCAACAGATATGAGGGGTGAACGGCTTATCTTGGTCAGCTAGTTTAACCCTGAAGTAAGAGTGATATGATTTCTTCACAAAATCTGTAATTCTCGCTTGACGGTCTGAAAGGGTCACATTTCCACAGATATAGCAGAACTTGTCAGGGTGGTTCTTGTACTTCCGATTCATTGAAGTGACAATCCAGATCCGAAATGAAGAAAAGAAGGTCTTTTAAAGGCACCCGTGGCAATTTAGGACAAAAACATAATTCATGCACACCAGTTCAGTAACACTATTTGAGCCATACATGCAGTTTTTTCAAATCTAGCATATTTAAAAAAAACCTGACCTGATTGAAGAAAATGGATTGCAATTCTGAATTTGGCATGCGAAACTGATCTTAAATCAGATGAAAAACCTCTGACCTTTGGTAAAAAGTTTTGAAACGCAGGCCAGTGTTATTCTAGAGGCTTAGGAGTACATTTTGGTACTGAATAACAGAGATTTCTATCACAAAATTGACATAGCTTCTGAATTATAGTCACTGTGACACTACCTGCCTTTGACTGACAACATTCTCACTGTCAAGACTTCTTTATTGCATGTTGTGTATCAAAGGTAGATATTAAGCGTTTGTTCTATACTACCCACTTGCCCATAAAATAATATTAATAATGATGATGATGACGATGATAATAATAATAATAATAATAATAATAATAATAATAACAGTAATATATAATAATTCAGCACCTTTAACAAGACCTTTTTCCCTGAAAGCTAATGATAATGATGATGATGCTCCTCCTCATCAATATCGTCTTTTCCTCTCCTACAAAACGAGTTGGCAATTCAGAAAATGATACATCTGCATTAAATCTGTAAAAGCTAGCATTAGCGCACCAGTGAAAGAAGTCGCATTTTTACTTACTCATCTATTAACTCGTTGACCCTAAGGATGTTATAAATTTTTCGTTATTCCAGCCCAGAAACGTTTTTATTCAGCTTTTGAAGGTCTAACAGACGAGGAGGGATTATGTATTGTTTTGAATATCCCCCAGTTAATGCCTCTGAAATACTCTTCTTACTATCCATAGACTACTTTATATACCACAGAGTAGCCTATATTTTACGAGCTGGCGTCGTTCGATATAGACACTACTAATGCCTAAACTATATAGTTTTTCTCCATAGCTGGATAACTTCGTACTGAATTAGCAAGAGTAAAGTGATAATATGTCATGTGATTCAATGGTTGAAACCTTTCTACACGATGTTATATCATTCGATTCATTATTACGATGGTATCTCCTGACAGATATCCCAAGCTTAGGAGAGATTATTTGCAATGGAGAAGATATATATAACCGTCATTAATGCTTTCACCATTGGAACTTCTTTGCCAAATTTAATCTTTTGTTTTATGCTTAAGTACAGTGAAAATACAGTGCCTTCAGATTCTTCGCTCTGACATATCTCTCATCTTGAAATAATATTATATGTCTCAGGGCATGTTTGTTATACTTGGAATCGGCCTCTTTATTGGAATCTTGATCTTCCTGTTAGAAGTCGCCCCTGTTGCTGCCAGGCCGGTGTTGATACTGTACAAGGGCCAACCATCTGATATTCTTTTATGAGAAAACTTGCATAAGATGGCACTGTGCAAATAAGAGTTAAAACAGGTATTCTTTTTAAAAGGTTCCATTCATAATAATATGTAATTGGTTTAGTTAAAGAGCTGATTTAAAGCAAAATAAAATATAGAAATGAATGTATAAGACTTTCATTCTTCTTTGGATATTAATTCCAGTGTTCTTTAGCTAATAATGCATTTGAGGATTTTTTAACATTTCGATCTTCGATTAAGATGCGGCAAATTATGGCCTGTAAACTATATATATATATATATATATATATATATATATATATATATATATATATATATATATATATATATATATATATATATATATATATATATATACAGGGTGTAACGCGACGTATGACAAAAACTTACACCAATGATCTATCATGTAATTTTGAGTATATTTTGTTCTATAGACATATGCTCTCTGCGATCCCAGTTCAGTACCCAGCATTCGGCTGTTTTGTGTAAAAGCTTCCTCTCTTGCATGTGCCATTGGGTGAGAGCTTCGCAGGGCGACGGGAGACGAGTATTATTAGCTTATACTGTACTGTACATGAAAATCCCATATCCTATCAGTACACACGAGTTTTAAGAAGAAACTTTACGTAGTCTATTGATTCTTTAACATCAAGTCATGCATTCATGCAATTCTTTTGCACAAATCGACTGTAATTAAGGATCAGATTCAAATTTTATGGCTTGCAAGGGAGTAGGAAGGGAGGGAGGACAGGCTGGTGTGTTGTTGCCAGTTATGTAATATTTGGTTTGTAGGATGTTGCTGCCAGCATTATCATAACACCCACAGCTCATTCAGTGAAAAAACGTTATTCTAAAGGGGGATTAGCCTCACTTTATGTCACGAAGAATTTTATTTATCAGTTTTTCTGCTGCACGTAAACGTGGCGCCATTGGGTATCTCCACCTGTGTTCCTCTCTGCAGCACTGGCATTATCATCGCAGAATCCGTTAAAAAATACACGATGTCTGCATATTCTTCATTGCTGTACGTACGTGGCAAGCTGTTTCGTGAACATGTGAAGCTGAACCCGGTGAACAACTGAACGCGGAGAACAGTATTTGAAGTGTGTGCCTCCCCTGCAAATGTTCCCGTTCAAATGACAGTGGACGCAGGGTTGCCAAGTCCTTCTCATCAATCTCGCTAGTCTAGTCCTGAAAACTTGCTAGAATGTCGCTAGATAATAAACACTGCAAAACGTCGCTAGAAAATATGATAAAATCTCTAGAATAGCACCTAAAAATGGTAAAATATCCAGAATGTAGCTGGATATCATGTTGCCAGATGTTAGTGCCGCAAGTAGAAGCAAGAAAATAGGTCTAGCAACATAGTCGTTACATTGGCAATCCTGTATCACTGTTCTCACGTCAGCATATGAAAAAAATGGTGCCACGTTTACTTGCAGCAGAAAAACTGTAATGAATAATAATATTAATCCTGACTTAAAGTGATGCTAGTCACTCAGTACGGTAATATTCTTTCACTGAATGAGCTTGGGTGTTATGACAATGCCGGTAGCTACATCCTACAAACCAAATATTACATAACTGGCAACAACACTCCAGCCTGTCCTCCCTCCCTCCCTACTCCCTTGCAAGCCATAAAATTTGAATCTGATCCTTAATTACAGTCGATTTGTGCAAAAGAATTGCATGAATGCATGACTTGATGTTAAAGAATCAATAGACTACGTAAAGTTTCTTCTTAAAACTCGTGTGTACTGATAGGATATGGGATTTTCATGTACAGTACAGTATAAGCTAATAATACTCGTCTCCCGTCGCCCTGCGAAGCTCTCACCCAATGGCACATGCAAGAGAGGAAGCTTTTACACAAAACAGCCGAATGCTGGGTACTGAACTGGGATCGCAGAGAGCATATGTCTATAGAACAAAATATACTCAAAATTACATGATAGATCATTGATGTAAGTTTTTGTCATACGTCGCGTTACACCCTGTATATATATATATATATATATATATATATATATATATATATATATATATATATATATATATATATATATATATATATATATATTATATATATATATATATATATATATATATATATATATATATATATGTAAATCTATCTATCTATCATCTATCTATATCTATCTATCTATATACATATAATAAGAACTGTGGTGTTTATTTGTCCTTCATTCACCCCCAAACCAAGGGACAGAGACCCCCAGACCCATATTCTGAATCAGGGTGACCCAAGGATGGTTTTAGGCGGCTCAAAATTCAGATCTGGGTCATTTGATGTTGGTAGAGTATTCGCCTTTTTGGCCCAGGCAATGGAGGGGTACCCCTGCTGCCCAATTTTTGGCATGGAGTCTCACATGACCTTCAGTTTGGACATGGGCTATGTGAGGTTGACCTCCGAGGTCATTTGAGGTAACCGGTAATACATGCTCGCATGACTGGACCAAGCAGCAAAATTCATGGCATGGAGACTGACATGACCTCCAGTTCGAACCTATGCTACGTGAGGTTGACCTCCGAGGTCATATAAGGTTGCTGGTCAGAGGTCATTTGAGGTTACTGGTAATACACATTCAAACAACTGGACTCAATAGCCCATTTTTTGGCATGGAGACTCATATGACCTACAGTTCAGACCTAGGCAATGTGAGGTTAGCCTCCAGGGTCATTTGAGGTCACTGGTTGGAGGTCATTTGAGGTCACTGGTAATAGTAAACAAGTGCCCGCAAATATTATGCGTGTCTGGAAAAGTTGAAATAGAATGTTCCTGGGCCTCTTATAATCCCTCTTCAAAGGCATAAGAGGTACATGATCTTTCTGGAGTAGAAAGAAAGAATGAACTAGAACGAATCAGATTAGAGCGTTCACCTTTTTGGCCTGGCAACTCCGGGTATCCCTGCTAGTGTATGTATATATATATATATATATATATATATATATATATATATATATATATATATATATATATACCAGCAAGAGAGTGGACAGGTTATTCAGTACCAAATGAGCTGTGAGTGGGGAAGGTACTGTGAGGTTCTGTCCCTTTAAATTTCCACTCTTACCCACATCCCGGCCATGCAACATATACCAGTAGTGCTTGTGTATAGTGTTTGGGCACTGTTGTGATTAGATTTGGTGTTTGCAATAGGAAATTTGGTGTTTGTGAAGCATTCCTGGACGGTCTCAGCCGTTGGCCCAACAAAGATTGTGCTACTGTTTCTAATCAACTACATTGCCTCTACCCTGCACCTAATGTGAGTACTCAACCATAAAAAATAGTGACAGTAACTCATGTGAATATAGTGTGCATATCTAGCATACAAAGAATTGGAACTTAATATATAAACATATCTTATTGACAGTGTGAACAAGCATGTTTGAGAAAGCTTTCAAATTAGAAACCTGCTTAAAAGTATCTCAATAATGTGGATGAGGTAAATATTATTGGCAAAATAGGTTCTTAAGAAACAATTTTCGGAGTGGAAAGCGAGGCAAGAGGAGCAAAAGTTGTACGCCTTATTGAACAAGGTTATTATATTGTTAATTTTAAAACTGAATGGGATGTAACAGAGGATATTTGTTCCTAGGCCAGTGGAAGTAGGTTTCCGGTAAACGGTCGTGGATAAGTGAG